>NW_022262320.1:0-34350 GCF_002021735.2 Oncorhynchus kisutch | reverse complement strand
GCCCGTGCACCTGGTGATTGAACCCGTGCATTGGTCCCCCAAAACACAAATATGGTCCATAATGCATTTAACGGTCATTCTGATTTTAATGCCCGCTATAGGACCACCTACGACGGCCCTCTTTCACTCAGGGCCGTCCTGGGGTGCTTTATGGACCCTGTTTTGACAAGTGCTGGATGAGGAAATATAGCCCGTGCACCTGGTGATGAAACCGTGCATCTGGTAACCCAAAAACACAAATATTGGTCATAAATGCATTTAACGGTCATTCTGATTTTAATGCCCGCTATAGGAGCACCCTACTACGGCCCTCTTTCACTCAGGGCCGTCCTGGGTGCTTTATGGACTGTTTGACAAGTGCTGGAGGAGGAAATAGAGCCGTGCACCTGGTGATTGAAACCGTGCACCTGGTGATTGAAAACGTGCATCTGGTAACCCAAAAATTCAAATATGGTCCTAAATGCATTTAAGGGTCATTCTGATATTAATGCCCGCTATGGAAACACCCTACTACGGCCCTCTCTCTGTCGGGGGCGACCTGAGTGCATTATGGACACTTTGAAATTTCACGATGGATACTGATTGCTATACAAGCGGTAACCCAAAAACACAAATATGGTCATAAATGCATTTAACGGTCATTCTGATTTTAATGCCCGCTATAGGAGCACCCTACTACGGCCCTCTTTCACTCAGGGCCGTCCTGGGTGCTTTATGGACTGTTTGACAAGTGCTGGAGGAGGAAATAGAGCCGTGCACCTGGTGATTGAAACCGTGCATCTGGTAACCCAAAAACACAAATATGGTCATAAATGCATTTAACGGTCATTCTGATTTTAATGCCCGCTATAGGAGCACCCTACTACGGCCCTCTTTCACTCAGGGCCGTCCTGGGTGCTTTATGGACTGTTTGACAAGTGCTGGAGGAGGAAATAGAGCCGTGCACCTGGTGATTGAAACCGTGCACCTGGTGATTGAAAACGTGCATCTGGTAACCCAAAAATTCAAATATGGTCCTAAATGCATTTAAGGGTCATTCTGATATTAATGCCCGCTATGGAAACACCCTACTACGGCCCTCTCTCTGTCGGGGGCGACCTGAGTGCATTATGGACACTTTGAAATTTCACGATGGATACTGATTGCTATACAAGCGGTAACCCAAAAACACAAATATGGTCATAAATGCATTTAACGGTCATTCTGATTTTAATGCCCGCTATAGGAGCACCCTACTACGGCCCTCTTTCACTCAGGGCCGTCCTGGGTGCTTTATGGACTGTTTGACAAGTGCTGGAGGAGGAAATAGAGCCGTGCACCTGGTGATTGAAACCGTGCATCTGGTAACCCAAAAACACAAATATGGTCATAAATGCATTTAACGGTCATTCTGATTTTAATGCCCGCTATAGGAGCACCCTACTACGGCCCTCTTTCACTCAGGGCCGTCCTGGGTGCTTTATGGACTGTTTGACAAGTGCTGGAGGAGGAAATAGAGCCGTGCACCTGGTGATTGAAACCGTGCATCTGGTAACCCAAAAACACAAATATGGTCATAAATGCATTTAACGGTCATTCTGATTTTAATGCCCGCTATAGGAGCACCCTACTACGGCCCTCTTTCACTCAGGGCCGTCCTGGGTGCTTTATGGACTGTTTGACAAGTGCTGGAGGAGGAAATAGAGCCGTGCACCTGGTGATTGAAACCGTGCACCTGGTGATTGAAAACGTGCATCTGGTAACCCAAAAATTCAAATATGGTCCTAAATGCATTTAAGGGTCATTCTGATATTAATGCCCGCTATGGAAACACCCTACTACGGCCCTCTCTCTGTCGGGGGCGACCTGAGTGCATTATGGACACTTTGAAATTTCACGATGGATACTGATTGCTATACAAGCGGTAACCCAAAAACACAAATATGGTCATAAATGCATTTAACGGTCATTCTGATTTTAATGCCCGCTATAGGAGCACCCTACTACGGCCCTCTTTCACTCAGGGCCGTCCTGGGTGCTTTATGGACTGTTTGACAAGTGCTGGAGGAGGAAATAGAGCCGTGCACCTGGTGATTGAAACCGTGCATCTGGTAACCCAAAAACACAAATATGGTCATAAATGCATTTAACGGTCATTCTGATTTTAATGCCCGCTATAGGAGCACCCTACTACGGCCCTCTTTCACTCAGGGCCGTCCTGGGTGCTTTATGGACTGTTTGACAAGTGCTGGAGGAGGAAATAGAGCCGTGCACCTGGTGATTGAAACCGTGCATCTGGTAACCCAAAAACACAAATATGGTCATAAATGCATTTAACGGTCATTCTGATTTTAATGCCCGCTATAGGAGCACCCTACTACGGCCCTCTTTCACTCAGGGCCGTCCTGGGTGCTTTATGGACTGTTTGACAAGTGCTGGAGGAGGAAATAGAGCCGTGCACCTGGTGATTGAAACCGTGCACCTGGTGATTGAAAACGTGCATCTGGTAACCCAAAAATTCAAATATGGTCCTAAATGCATTTAAGGGTCATTCTGATATTAATGCCCGCTATGGAAACACCCTACTACGGCCCTCTCTCTGTCGGGGGCGACCTGAGTGCATTATGGACACTTTGAAATTTCACGATGGATACTGATTGCTATACAAGCGGTAACCCAAAAACACAAATATGGTCATAAATGCATTTAACGGTCATTCTGATTTTAATGCCCGCTATAGGAGCACCCTACTACGGCCCTCTTTCACTCAGGGCCGTCCTGGGTGCTTTATGGACTGTTTGACAAGTGCTGGAGGAGGAAATAGAGCCGTGCACCTGGTGATTGAAACCGTGCATCTGGTAACCCAAAAACACAAATATGGTCATAAATGCATTTAACGGTCATTCTGATTTTAATGCCCGCTATAGGAGCACCCTACTACGGCCCTCTTTCACTCAGGGCCGTCCTGGGTGCTTTATGGACTGTTTGACAAGTGCTGGAGGAGGAAATAGAGCCGTGCACCTGGTGATTGAAACCGTGCACCTGGTGATTGAAAACGTGCATCTGGTAACCCAAAAATTCAAATATGGTCCTAAATGCATTTAAGGGTCATTCTGATATTAATGCCCGCTATGGAAACACCCTACTACGGCCCTCTCTCTGTCGGGGGCGACCTGAGTGCATTATGGACACTTTGAAATTTCACGATGGATACTGATTGCTATACAAGCGGTAACCCAAAAACACAAATATGGTCATAAATGCATTTAACGGTCATTCTGATTTTAATGCCCGCTATAGGAGCACCCTACTACGGCCCTCTTTCACTCAGGGCCGTCCTGGGTGCTTTATGGACTGTTTGACAAGTGCTGGAGGAGGAAATAGAGCCGTGCACCTGGTGATTGAAACCGTGCATCTGGTAACCCAAAAACACAAATATGGTCATAAATGCATTTAACGGTCATTCTGATTTTAATGCCCGCTATAGGAGCACCCTACTACGGCCCTCTTTCACTCAGGGCCGTCCTGGGTGCTTTATGGACTGTTTGACAAGTGCTGGAGGAGGAAATAGAGCCGTGCACCTGGTGATTGAAACCGTGCATCTGGTAACCCAAAAACACAAATATGGTCATAAATGCATTTAACGGTCATTCTGATTTTAATGCCCGCTATAGGAGCACCCTACTACGGCCCTCTTTCACTCAGGGCCGTCCTGGGTGCTTTATGGACTGTTTGACAAGTGCTGGAGGAGGAAATAGAGCCGTGCACCTGGTGATTGAAAACCGTGCACCTGGTGATTGAAAACGTGCATCTGGTAACCCAAAAATTCAAATATGGTCCTAAATGCATTTAAGGGTCATTCTGATATTAATGCCCGCTATGGAAACACCCTACTACGGCCCTCTCTCTGTCGGGGGCGACCTGAGTGCATTATGGACACTTTGAAATTTCACGATGGATACTGATTGCTATACAAGCGGTAACCCAAAAACACAAATATGGTCATAAATGCATTTAACGGTCATTCTGATTTTAATGCCCGCTATAGGAGCACCCTACTACGGCCCTCTTTCACTCAGGGCCGTCCTGGGTGCTTTATGGACTGTTTGACAAGTGCTGGAGGAGGAAATAGAGCCGTGCACCTGGTGATTGAAACCGTGCATCTGGTAACCCAAAAACACAAATATGGTCATAAATGCATTTAACGGTCATTCTGATTTTAATGCCCGCTATAGGAGCACCCTACTACGGCCCTCTTTCACTCAGGGCCGTCCTGGGTGCTTTATGGACTGTTTGACAAGTGCTGGAGGAGGAAATAGAGCCGTGCACCTGGTGATTGAAACCGTGCACCTGGTGATTGAAAACGTGCATCTGGTAACCCAAAAATTCAAATATGGTCCTAAATGCATTTAAGGGTCATTCTGATATTAATGCCCGCTATGGAAACACCCTACTACGGCCCTCTCTCTGTCGGGGGCGACCTGAGTGCATTATGGACACTTTGAAATTTCACGATGGATACTGATTGCTATACAAGCGGTAACCCAAAAACACAAATATGGTCATAAATGCATTTAACGGTCATTCTGATTTTAATGCCCGCTATAGGAGCACCCTACTACGGCCCTCTTTCACTCAGGGCCGTCCTGGGTGCTTTATGGACTGTTTGACAAGTGCTGGAGGGAGGAAATAGAGCCGTGCACCTGGTGATTGAAACCGTGCATCTGGTAACCCAAAAACACAAATATGGTCATAAATGCATTTAACGGTCATTCTGATTTTAATGCCGCTATAGGAGCACCCTACTACGGCCCTCTTTCACTCAGGGCCGTCCTGGGTGCTTTATGGACTGTTTGACAAGTGCTGGAGGAGGAAATAGAGCCGTGCACCTGGTGATTGAAAACCGTGCATCTGGTACCCAAAAACACAAATATGGTCAGTAAATGCATTTAACGGTCCATTCTGATTTTAATGGCCCGCCGTATAGGAGCCCATACTACGGCCCCTCGTTTCACTCAGGGCCGTCCTTGGGTGCTTTATGGACTGTTTGACAAGTGCTGGAGGAGAATAGAGCCGTGCACCTGGTGATTGAAACCCGTCACCTGGGTGATTGAAACCGTGCATCTGGTAACCCAAAAATTCAAATATGGTCCTAAATGCATTTAAGGGTCATTCTGGATATTATTGCCCCTATGGAAACACCCCATACTACGGGCCCCTCTCTCTGTCGGGGGCGACCTGAGTCCATTTATGGATCGACTTTGAAATTTCACGATGGGATACTGATTGCTATACAAGCGGTAACGTTCCAATAATACAACCAAAGATATTGGTCATCAAATGCCATTTAACGGTCATTCTGATTTTAATGCCCGCTATAGGAGCACCCTACTACGGCCCTCTTTCACTCAGGGCCGTCCTGGGTGCTTTATGGACTGTTTGACAAGTGCTGGAGGAGGAAATAGAGCCGTGCACCTGGTGATTGAAACCGTGCACCTGGTGATTGAAAACGTGCATCTGGTAACCCAAAAATTCAAATATGGTCCTAAATGCATTTAGGGTCATTCTGATATTAATGCCCGCTATGGAAACACCCTACTACGGCCCTCTCTCTGTCGGGGCGACCTGAGTGCATTATGGACACTTTGAAATTTCACGATGGATACTGATTGCTATACAAGCGGTAACCCAAAACACAAATATGGTCATAAATGCATTTAACGGTCATTCTGATTTTAATGCCCGCTATAGGAGCACCCTACTACGGCCCTCTTTCACTCAGGGCCGTCCTGGGTGCTTTATGGACTGTTTGACAAGTGCTGGAGGAGGAAATAGAGCCGTGCACCTGGTGATTGAAACCGTGCACCTGGTGATTGAAAACCGTGCATCTGGTAACCCAAAATTCAAATATGGTCCTAAATGCATTTAAGGGTCATTCTGATATTAATGCCCGCTATGGAAACACCCTACTACGCTCCCTCTCTGGCCCTCTCTCTGTCGGGGGCGACCTGAGTGCATTATGGACACTTTGAAATTTCACGATGGATACTGATTGCTATACAAGCGGTAACCCAAAAACACAAATATGGTCATAAATGCATTTAACGGTCATTCTGATTTTAATGCCCGCTATAGGACCCTACCACCACGGGCCCTCTTTCACTCAGGGCCGTCCTGGGTGCTTTATGGACTGTTTGACAAGTGCTGGAGGAGGAAATAGCCGTGCACCTGGTGATTGAAACCGTGCATCGTAACCAAAAACACAAATATGGTCATAAATGCATTTAACGGTCATTCTGATTTTAATGCCCGCTATAGGAGCACCCTACTACGGCCCTCTTTCACTCAGGGCCGTCCTGGGTGCTTTATGGACTGTTTGACAAGTGCTGGAGGAGGAAATAGCCGTGCACCTGGTGATTGAAACCGTGCATCTGGTAACCCAAAAACACAAATATGGTCATAAATGCATTTAACGGTCATTCTGATTTTAATGCCCGCTATAGGAGCACCCTACTACGGCCCTCTTTCACTCAGGGCCGTCCTGGGTGCTTTATGGACTGTTTGACAAGTGCTGGAGGAGGAAATAGAGCCGTGCACCTGGTGATTGAAACCGTGCACCTGGTGATTGAAAACGTGCATCTGGTAACCCAAAAATCAAATATGGTCCTAAATGCATTTAAGGGTCATTCTGATATAATGCCCGCTATGGAAAACCCTACTACGGCCCTCTCTCTCGTCGGGGGCGACCTGAGTGCATTATGGACACTTTGAAATTTCACATGGATACTGATTGCTATACAAGCGGTAACCCAAAACACAAATATGGTCATAAATGCATTTAACGGTCATTCTGATTTTAATGCCCGCTATAGGAGCACCCTACTACGGCCCTCTTTCACTCAGGGCCGTCCTGGGTGCTTTATGGACTGTTTGACAAGTGCTGGAGGAGGAAATAGAGCCGTGCACCTGGTGATTGAAACTGGTGATTGAAAACGTGCATCTGGTAACCCAAAAATTCAAATATGGTCCTAAATGCATTTAACGGTCATTCTGATTTTAATGCCCGCTATGGAGCACCCTACTACGGCCCTCTTTCACTCGGGGCCGTCCTGGGTGCTTTATGGACTGTTTGAAAGTTTCAGGAGGAAATACGTGCACCTGGTGCTAAACAAGCGGTAACCCAAAAACACAAATATGGTCATAAATGCATTTAACGGTCATTCTGATTTTAATGCCCGCTATAGGAGCACCCTACTACGGCCCTCTTTCACTCAGGGCCGTCCTGGGTGCTTTATGGACTGTTTGACAAGTGCTGGAGGAGGAAATAGAGCCGTGCACCTGGTGATTGAAACCGTGCACCTGGTGATTGAAAACGTGCATCTGGTAACCCAAAATTCAAATATGGTCCTAAATGCATTTAAGGGTCATTCTGATATTAATGCCCGCTATGGAAACACCCCTACTACGGCCCTCTCTCTGTCGGGGGCGACCTGAGTGCATTATGGACACTTTGAAATTTCACGATGGATACTGATTGCTATACAAGCGGTAACCCAAAACACAAATATGGTCATAAATGCATTTAACGGTCATTCTGATTTTAATGCCCGCTATAGGAGCACCCTACTACGGCCCTCTTTCACTCAGGGCCGTCCTGGGTGCTTTATGGACTGTTTGACAAGTGCTGGAGGAGGAAATAGAGCCGTGCACCTGGTGATTGAAACCGTGCATCTGGTAACCCAAAAACACAAATATGGTCATAAATGCATTTAACGGTCATTCTGATTTTAATGCCCGCTATAGGAGCACCCTACTACGGCCCTCTTTCACTCAGGGCCGTCCTGGGTGCTTTATGGACTGTTTGACAAGTGCTGGAGGAGGAAATAGAGCCGTGCACCTGGTGATTGAAACCGTGCATCTGGTAACCCAAAAACACAAATATGGTCATAAATGCATTTAACGGTCATTCTGATTTTAATGCCCGCTATAGGAGCACCCTACTACGGCCCTCTTTCACTCAGGGCCGTCCTGGGTGCTTTATGGACTGTTTGACAAGTGCTGGAGGAGGAAATAGAGCCGTGCACCTGGTGATTGAAACCGTGCACCTGGTGATTGAAAACGTGCATCTGGTAACCCAAAAATTCAAATATGGTCCTAAATGCATTTAAGGGTCATTCTGATATTAATGCCCGCTATGGAAACACCCTACTACGGCCCTCTCTCTGTCGGGGGCGACCTGAGTGCATTATGGACACTTTGAAATTTCACGATGGATACTGATTGCTATACAAGCGGTAACCCAAAACACAAATATGGTCATAAATGCATTTAACGGTCATTCTGATTTTAATGCCCGCTATAGGAGCACCCTACTACGGCCCTCTTTCACTCAGGGCCGTCCTGGGTGCTTTATGGACTGTTTGACAAGTGCTGGAGGAGGAAATAGAGCCGTGCACCTGGTGATTGAAACCGTGCATCTGGTAACCCAAAAACACAAATATGGTCATAAATGCATTTAACGGTCATTCTGATTTTAATGCCCGCTATAGGAGCACCCTACTACGGCCCTCTTTCACTCAGGGCCGTCCTGGGTGCTTTATGGACTGTTTGACAAGTGCTGGAGGAGGAAATAGAGCCGTGCACCTGGTGATTGAAACCGTGCATCTGGTAACCCAAAAACACAAATATGGTCATAAATGCATTTAACGGTCATTCTGATTTTAATGCCCGCTATAGGAGCACCCTACTACGGCCCTCTTTCACTCAGGGCCGTCCTGGGTGCTTTATGGACTGTTTGACAAGTGCTGGAGGAGGAAATAGAGCCGTGCACCTGGTGATTGAAACCGTGCACCTGGTGATTGAAAACGTGCATCTGGTAACCCAAAAATTCAAATATGGTCCTAAATGCATTTAAGGGTCATTCTGATATTAATGCCCGCTATGGAAACACCCTACTACGGCCCTCTCTCTCGGGGCGACCTGAGTGCATTATGGACACTTTGAAATTTCACGATGGATACTGATTGCTATACAAGCGGTAACCCAAAAACACAAATATGGTCATAAATGCATTTAACGGTCATTCTGATTTTAATGCCCGCTATAGGAGCACCCTACTACGGCCCTCTTTCACTCAGGGCCGTCCTGGGTGCTTTATGGACTGTTTGACAAGTGCTGGAGGAGGAAATAGAGCCGTGCACCTGGTGATTGAAACCGTGCACCTGGTGATTGAAAACGTGCATCTGGTAACCCAAAAATTCAAATATGGTCCTAAATGCATTTAAGGGTCATTCTGATATTAATGCCCGCTATGGAAACACCCTACTACGGCCCTCTCTCTGTCGGGGGCGACCTGAGTGCATTATGGACACTTTGAAATTTCACGATGGATACTGATTGCTATACAAGCGGTAACCCAAAAACACAAATATGGTCATAAATGCATTTAACGGTCATTCTGATTTTAATGCCCGCTATAGGAGCACCCTACTACGGCCCTCTTTCACTCAGGGCCGTCCTGGGTGCTTTATGGACTGTTTGACAAGTGCTGGAGGAGGAAATAGAGCCGTGCACCTGGTGATTGAAACCGTGCATCTGGTAACCCAAAAACACAAATATGGTCATAAATGCATTTAACGGTCATTCTGATTTTAATGCCCGCTATAGGAGCACCCTACTACGGCCCTCTTTCACTCAGGGCCGTCCTGGGTGCTTTATGGACTGTTTGACAAGTGCTGGAGGAGGAAATAGAGCCGTGCACCTGGTGATTGAAACCGTGCACCTGGTGATTGAAAACGTGCATCTGGTAACCCAAAAATTCAAATATGGTCCTAAATGCATTTAAGGGTCATTCTGATATTAATGCCCGCTATGGAAACACCCTACTACGGCCCTCTCTCTGTCGGGGGCGACCTGAGTGCATTATGGACACTTTGAAATTTCACGATGGATACTGATTGCTATACAAGCGGTAACCCAAAAACACAAATATGGTCATAAATGCATTTAACGGTCATTCTGATTTTAATGCCCGCTATAGGAGCACCCTACTACGGCCCTCTTTCACTCAGGGCCGTCCTGGGTGCTTTATGGACTGTTTGACAAGTGCTGGAGGAGGAAATAGAGCCGTGCACCTGGTGATTGAAACCGTGCATCTGGTAACCCAAAAACACAAATATGGTCATAAATGCATTTAACGGTCATTCTGATTTTAATGCCCGCTATAGGAGCACCCTACTACGGCCCTCTTTCACTCAGGGCCGTCCTGGGTGCTTTATGGACTGTTTGACAAGTGCTGGAGGAGGAAATAGAGCCGTGCACCTGGTGATTGAAACCGTGCACCTGGTGATTGAAAACGTGCATCTGGTAACCCAAAAATTCAAATATGGTCCTAAATGCATTTAAGGGTCATTCTGATATTAATGCCCGCTATGGAAACACCCTACTACGGCCCTCTCTCTGTCGGGGGCGACCTGAGTGCATTATGGACACTTTGAAATTTCACGATGGATACTGATTGCTATACAAGCGGTAACCCAAAAACACAAATATGGTCATAAATGCATTTAACGGTCATTCTGATTTTAATGCCCGCTATAGGAGCACCCTACTACGGCCCTCTTTCACTCAGGGCCGTCCTGGGTGCTTTATGGACTGTTTGACAAGTGCTGGAGGAGGAAATAGAGCCGTGCACCTGGTGATTGAAACCGTGCATCTGGTAACCCAAAAACACAAATATGGTCATAAATGCATTTAACGGTCATTCTGATTTTAATGCCCGCTATAGGAGCACCCTACTACGGCCCTCTTTCACTCAGGGCCGTCCTGGGTGCTTTATGGACTGTTTGACAAGTGCTGGAGGAGGAAATAGAGCCGTGCACCTGGTGATTGAAACCGTGCACCTGGTGATTGAAAACGTGCATCTGGTAACCCAAAAATTCAAATATGGTCCTAAATGCATTTAAGGGTCATTCTGATATTAATGCCCGCTATGGAAACACCCTACTACGGCCCTCTCTCTGTCGGGGGCGACCTGAGTGCATTATGGACACTTTGAAATTTCACGATGGATACTGATTGCTATACAAGCGGTAACCCAAAAACACAAATATGGTCATAAATGCATTTAACGGTCATTCTGATTTTAATGCCCGCTATAGGAGCACCCTACTACGGCCCTCTTTCACTCAGGGCCGTCCTGGGTGCTTTATGGACTGTTTGACAAGTGCTGGAGGAGGAAATAGAGCCGTGCACCTGGTGATTGAAACCGTGCATCTGGTAACCCAAAAACACAAATATGGTCATAAATGCATTTAACGGTCATTCTGATTTTAATGCCCGCTATAGGAGCACCCTACTACGGCCCTCTTTCACTCAGGGCCGTCCTGGGTGCTTTATGGACTGTTTGACAAGTGCTGGAGGAGGAAATAGAGCCGTGCACCTGGTGATTGAAACCGTGCACCTGGTGATTGAAAACGTGCATCTGGTAACCCAAAAATTCAAATATGGTCCTAAATGCATTTAAGGGTCATTCTGATATTAATGCCCGCTATGGAAACACCCTACTACGGCCCTCTCTCTGTCGGGGGCGACCTGAGTGCATTATGGACACTTTGAAATTTCACGATGGATACTGATTGCTATACAAGCGGTAACCCAAAAACACAAATATGGTCATAAATGCATTTAACGGTCATTCTGATTTTAATGCCCGCTATAGGAGCACCCTACTACGGCCCTCTTTCACTCAGGGCCGTCCTGGGTGCTTTATGGACTGTTTGACAAGTGCTGGAGGAGGAAATAGAGCCGTGCACCTGGTGATTGAAACCGTGCACCTGGTGATTGAAAACGTGCATCTGGTAACCCAAAATTCAAATATGGTCCTAAATGCATTTAAGGGTCATTCTGATATTAATGCCCGCTATGGAAACACCCTACTACGGCCCTCTTCTGTCGGGGGCGACCTGAGTGCATTATGGACACTTTGAAATTTCACGATGATACTGATTGCTATACAAGCGGTAACCCAAAAACACAAATATGGTCATAAATGCATTTAACGGTCATTCTGATTTTAATGCCCGCTATAGGAGCACCCTACTACGGCCCTCTTTCACTCAGGGCCGTCCTGGGTGCTTTATGGACTGTTTGACAAGTGCTGGAGGAGGAAATAGAGCCGTGCACCTGGTGATTGAAACCGTGCATCTGGTAACCAAAAACACAAATATGGTCATAAATGCATTTAACGGTCATTCTGATTTTAATGCCCGCTATAGGAGCACCCTACTACGGCCCTCTTTCACTCAGGGCCGTCCTGGGTGCTTTATGGACTGTTTGACAAGTGCTGGAGGAGGAAATAGAGCCGTGCACCTGGTGATTGAAACCGTGCACCTGGTGATTGAAAACGTGCATCTGGTAACCCAAAAATTCAAATATGGTCCTAAATGCATTTAAGGGTCATTCTGATATTAATGCCCGCTATGGAAACACCCTACTACGGCCCTCTCTCTGTCGGGGGCGACCTGAGTGCATTATGGACACTTTGAAATTTCACGATGGATACTGATTGCTATACAAGCGGTAACCCAAAAACACAAATATGGTCATAAATGCATTTAACGGTCATTCTGATTTTAATGCCCGCTATAGGAGCACCCTACTACGGCCCTCTTTCACTCAGGGCCGTCCTGGGTGCTTTATGGACTGTTTGACAAGTGCTGGAGGAGGAAATAGAGCCGTGCACCTGGTGATTGAAACCGTGCATCTGGTAACCCAAAAACACAAATATGGTCATAAATGCATTTAACGGTCATTCTGATTTTAATGCCCGCTATAGGAGCACCCTACTACGGCCCTCTTTCACTCAGGGCCGTCCTGGGTGCTTTATGGACTGTTTGACAAGTGCTGGAGGAGGAAATAGAGCCGTGCACCTGGTGATTGAAACCGTGCACCTGGTGATTGAAAACGTGCATCTGGTAACCCAAAAATTCAAATATGGTCCTAAATGCATTTAAGGGTCATTCTGATATTAATGCCCGCTATGGAAACACCCTACTACGGCCCTCTCTCTGTCGGGGCGACCTGAGTGCATTATGGACACTTTGAAATTTCACGATGGATACTGATTGCTATACAAGCGGTAACCCAAAAACACAAATATGGTCATAAATGCATTTAACGGTCATTCTGATTTTAATGCCCGCTATAGGAGCACCCTACTACGGCCCTCTTTCACTCAGGGCCGTCCTGGGTGCTTTATGGACTGTTTGACAAGTGCTGGAGGAGGAAATAGAGCCGTGCACCTGGTGATTGAAACCGTGCATCTGGTAACCCAAAAACACAAATATGGTCATAAATGCATTTAACGGTCATTCTGATTTTAATGCCCGCTATAGGAGCACCCTACTACGGCCCTCTTTCACTCAGGGCCGTCCTGGGTGCTTTATGGACTGTTTGACAAGTGCTGGAGGAGGAAATAGAGCCGTGCACCTGGTGATTGAAACCGTGCATCTGGTAACCCAAAAACACAAATATGGTCATAAATGCATTTAACGGTCATTCTGATTTTAATGCCCGCTATAGGAGCACCCTACTACGGCCCTCTTTCACTCAGGGCCGTCCTGGGTGCTTTATGGACTGTTTGACAAGTGCTGGAGGAGGAAATAGAGCCGTGCACCTGGTGATTGAAACCGTGCACCTGGTGATTGAAAACGTGCATCTGGTAACCCAAAAATTCAAATATGGTCCTAAATGCATTTAAGGGTCATTCTGATATTAATGCCCGCTATGGAAACACCCTACTACGGCCCTCTCTCTGTCGGGGGCGACCTGAGTGCATTATGGACACTTTGAAATTTCACGATGGATACTGATTGCTATACAAGCGGTAACCCAAAAACACAAATATGGTCATAAATGCATTTAACGGTCATTCTGATTTTAATGCCCGCTATAGGAGCACCCTACTACGGCCCTCTTTCACTCAGGGCCGTCCTGGGTGCTTTATGGACTGTTGACAAGTGCTGGAGGAGGAAATAGAGCCGTGCACCTGGTGATTGAAACCGTGCATCTGGTAACCCAAAAACACAAATATGGTCATAAATGCATTTAACGGTCATTCTGATTTTAATGCCCGCTATAGGAGCACCCTACTACGGCCCTCTTTCACTCAGGGCCGTCCTGGGTGCTTTATGGACTGTTTGACAAGTGCTGGAGGAGGAAATAGAGCCGTGCACCTGGTGATTGAAACCGTGCACCTGGTGATTGAAAACGTGCATCTGGTAACCCAAAAATTCAAATATGGTCCTAAATGCATTTAAGGGTCATTCTGATATTAATGCCCGCTATGGAAACACCCTACTACGGCCCTCTCTCTGTCGGGGGCGACCTGAGTGCATTATGGACACTTTGAAATTTCACGATGGATACTGATTGCTATACAAGCGGTAACCCAAAAACACAAATATGGTCATAAATGCATTTAACGGTCATTCTGATTTTAATGCCCGCTATAGGAGCACCCTACTACGGCCCTCTTTCACTCAGGGCCGTCCTGGGTGCTTTATGGACTGTTTGACAAGTGCTGGAGGAGGAAATAGAGCCGTGCACCTGGTGATTGAAACCGTGCATCTGGTAACCCAAAAACACAAATATGGTCATAAATGCATTTAACGGTCATTCTGATTTTAATGCCCGCTATAGGAGCACCCTACTACGGCCCTCTTTCACTCAGGGCCGTCCTGGGTGCTTTATGGACTGTTTGACAAGTGCTGGAGGAGGAAATAGAGCCGTGCACCTGGTGATTGAAACCGTGCACCTGGTGATTGAAAACGTGCATCTGGTAACCCAAAAATTCAAATATGGTCCTAAATGCATTTAAGGGTCATTCTGATATTAATGCCCGCTATGGAAACACCCTACTACGGCCCTCTCTCTGTCGGGGGCGACCTGAGTGCATTATGGACACTTTGAAATTTCACGATGGATACTGATTGCTATACAAGCGGTAACCCAAAAACACAAATATGGTCATAAATGCATTTAACGGTCATTCTGATTTTAATGCCCGCTATAGGAGCACCCTACTACGGCCCTCTTTCACTCAGGGCCGTCCTGGGTGCTTTATGGACTGTTTGACAAGTGCTGGAGGAGGAAATAGAGCCGTGCACCTGGTGATTGAAACCGTGCATCTGGTAACCCAAAAACACAAATATGGTCATAAATGCATTTAACGGTCATTCTGATTTTAATGCCCGCTATAGGAGCACCCTACTACGGCCCTCTTTCACTCAGGGCCGTCCTGGGTGCTTTATGGACTGTTTGACAAGTGCTGGAGGAGGAAATAGAGCCGTGCACCTGGTGATTGAAACCGTGCACCTGGTGATTGAAAACGTGCATCTGGTAACCCAAAAATTCACAAATATGGTCCTAAATGCATTTAAGGGTCATTCTGATATTAATGCCCGCTATGGAAACACCCCTACTACGGCCCTCTCTCTGTCGGGGGCGACCTGAGTGCATTATGGACACTTTGAAATTTCACGATGGATACTGATTGCTATACAAGCGGTAACCCAAAAACACAAATATGGTCATAAATGCATTTAACGGTCATTCTGATTTTAATGCCCGCTATAGGAGCACCCTACTACGGCCCTCTTTCACTCAGGGCCGTCCTGGGTGCTTTATGGACTGTTTGACAAGTGCTGGAGGAGGAAATAGAGCCGTGCACCTGGTGATTGAAACCGTGCATCTGGTAACCCAAAACACAAATATGGTCATAAATGCATTTAACGGTCATTCTGATTTTAATGCCCGCTATAGGAGCACCCTACTACGGCCCTCTTTCACTCAGGGCCGTCCTGGGTGCTTTATGGACTGTTTGACAAGTGCTGGAGGAGGAAATAGAGCCGTGCACCTGGTGATTGAAACCGTGCATCTGGTAACCCAAAAACACAAATATGGTCATAAATGCATTTAACGGTCATTCTGATTTTAATGCCCGCTATAGGAGCACCCTACTACGGCCCTCTTTCACTCAGGGCCGTCCTGGGTGCTTTATGGACTGTTTGACAAGTGCTGGAGGAGGAAATAGAGCCGTGCACCTGGTGATTGAAACCGTGCACCTGGTGATTGAAAACGTGCATCTGGTAACCCAAAAATTCAAATATGGTCCTAAATGCATTTAAGGGTCATTCTGATATTAATGCCCGCTATGGAAACACCCTACTACGGCCCTCTCTCTGTCGGGGGCGACCTGAGTGCATTATGGACACTTTGAAATTTCACGATGGATACTGATTGCTATACAAGCGGTAACCCAAAAACACAAATATGGTCATAAATGCATTTAACGGTCATTCTGATTTTAATGCCCGCTATAGGAGCACCCTACTACGGCCCTCTTTCACTCAGGGCCGTCCTGGGTGCTTTATGGACTGTTTGACAAGTGCTGGAGGAGGAAATAGAGCCGTGCACCTGGTGATTGAAAACCGTGCATCTGGTAACCAAAAACACAAATATGGTCATAAATGCATTTAACGGTCATTCTGATTTTAATGCCCGCTATAGGAGCACCCTACTACGGCCCTCTTTCACTCAGGGCCGTCCTGGGTGCTTTATGGACTGTTTGACAAGTGCTGGAGGAGGAAATAGAGCCGTGCACCTGGTGATTGAAACCGTGCATCTGGTAACCCAAAAACACAAATATGGTCATAAATGCATTTAACGGTCATTCTGATTTTAATGCCCGCTATAGGAGCACCCTACTACGGCCCTCTTTCACTCAGGGCCGTCCTGGGTGCTTTATGGACTGTTTGACAAGTGCTGGAGGAGGAAATAGAGCCGTGCACCTGGTGATTGAAACCGTGCACCTGGTGATTGAAAACGTGCATCTGGTAACCCAAAAATTCAAATATGGTCCTAAATGCATTTAAGGGTCATTCTGATATTAATGCCCGCTATGGAAACACCCTACTACGGCCCTCTCTCTGTCGGGGGCGACCTGAGTGCATTATGGACACTTTGAAATTTCACGATGGATACTGATTGCTATACAAGCGGTAACCCAAAAACACAAATATGGTCATAAATGCATTTAACGGTCATTCTGATTTTAATGCCCGCTATAGGAGCACCCTACTACGGCCCTCTTTCACTCAGGGCCGTCCTGGGTGCTTTATGGACTGTTTGACAAGTGCTGGAGGAGGAAATAGAGCCGTGCACCTGGTGATTGAAACCGTGCATCTGGTAACCCAAAAACACAAATATGGTCATAAATGCATTTAACGGTCATTCTGATTTTAATGCCCGCTATAGGAGCACCCTACTACGGCCCTCTTCACTCAGGGCCGTCCTGGGTGCTTTATGGACTGTTTGACAAGTGCTGGAGGAGGAAATAGAGCCGTGCACCTGGTGATTGAAACCGTGCATCTGGTAACCCAAAAACACAAATATGGTCATAAATGCATTTAACGGTCATTCTGATTTTAATGCCCGCTATAGGAGCACCCTACTACGGCCCTCTTTCACTCAGGGCCGTCCTGGGTGCTTTATGGACTGTTTGACAAGTGCTGGAGGAGGAAATAGAGCCGTGCACCTGGTGATTGAAACCGTGCACCTGGTGATTGAAAACGTGCATCTGGTAACCCAAAAATTCAAATATGGTCCTAAATGCATTTAAGGGTCATTCTGATATTAATGCCCGCTATGGAAACACCCTACTACGGCCCTCTCTCTGTCGGGGGCGACCTGAGTGCATTATGGACACTTTGAATTTCACGATGGATACTGATTGCTATACAAGCGGTAACCCAAAAACACAAATATGGTCATAAATGCATTTAACGGTCATTCTGATTTTAATGCCCGCTATAGGAGCACCCTACTACGGCCCTCTTTCACTCAGGGCCGTCCTGGGTGCTTTATGGACTGTTTGACAAGTGCTGGAGGAGGAAATAGAGCCGTGCACCTGGTGATTGAAACCGTGCATCTGGTAACCCAAAAACACAAATATGGTCATAAATGCATTTAACGGTCATTCTGATTTTAATGCCCGCTATAGGAGCACCCTACTACGGCCCTCTTTCACTCAGGGCCGTCCTGGGTGCTTTATGGACTGTTTGACAAGTGCTGGAGGAGGAAATAGAGCCGTGCACCTGGTGATTGAAACCGTGCATCTGGTAACCCAAAAACACAAATATGGTCATAAATGCATTTAACGGTCATTCTGATTTTAATGCCCGCTATAGGAGCACCCTACTACGGCCCTCTTTCACTCAGGGCCGTCCTGGGTGCTTTATGGACTGTTTGACAAGTGCTGGAGGAGGAAATAGAGCCGTGCACCTGGTGATTGAAACCGTGCACCTGGTGATTGAAAACGTGCATCTGGTAACCCAAAAATTCAAATATGGTCCTAAATGCATTTAAGGGTCATTCTGATATTAATGCCCGCTATGGAAACACCCTACTACGGCCCTCTCTCTGTCGGGGGCGACCTGAGTGCATTATGGACACTTTGAAATTTCACGATGGATACTGATTGCTATACAAGCGGTAACCCAAAAACACAAATATGGTCATAAATGCATTTAACGGTCATTCTGATTTTAATGCCCGCTATAGGAGCACCCTACTACGGCCCTCTTTCACTCAGGGCCGTCCTGGGTGCTTTATGGACTGTTTGACAAGTGCTGGAGGAGGAAATAGAGCCGTGCACCTGGTGATTGAAACCGTGCATCTGGTAACCCAAAAACACAAATATGGTCATAAATGCATTTAACGGTCATTCTGATTTTAATGCCCGCTATAGGAGCACCCTACTACGGCCCTCTTTCACTCAGGGCCGTCCTGGGTGCTTTATGGACTGTTTGACAAGTGCTGGAGGAGGAAATAGAGCCGTGCACCTGGTGATTGAAACCGTGCATCTGGTAACCCAAAAAACAAATATGGTCATAAATGCATTTAACGGTCATTCTGATTTTAATGCCCGCTATAGGAGCACCCTACTACGGCCCTCTTTCACTCAGGGCCGTCCTGGGTGCTTTATGGACTGTTTGACAAGTGCTGGAGGAGGAAATAGAGCCGTGCACCTGGTGATTGAAACCGTGCACCTGGTGATTGAAAACGTGCATCTGGTAACCCAAAAATTCAAATATGGTCCTAAATGCATTTAAGGGTCATTCTGATATTAATGCCCGCTATGGAAACACCCTACTACGGCCCTCTCTCTGTCGGGGGCGACCTGAGTGCATTATGGACACTTTGAAATTTCACGATGGATACTGATTGCTATACAAGCGGTAACCCAAAAACACAAATATGGTCATAAATGCATTTAACGGTCATTCTGATTTTAATGCCCGCTATAGGAGCACCCTACTACGGCCCTCTTTCACTCAGGGCCGTCCTGGGTGCTTTATGGACTGTTTGACAAGTGCTGGAGGAGGAAATAGAGCCGTGCACCTGGTGATTGAAACCGTGCATCTGGTAACCCAAAAACACAAATATGGTCATAAATGCATTTAACGGTCATTCTGATTTTAATGCCCGCTATAGGAGCACCCTACTACGGCCCTCTTTCACTCAGGGCCGTCCTGGGTGCTTTATGGACTGTTTGACAAGTGCTGGAGGAGGAAATAGAGCCGTGCACCTGGTGATTGAAACCGTGCACCTGGTGATTGAAAACGTGCATCTGGTAACCCAAAAATTCAAATATGGTCCTAAATGCATTTAAGGGTCATTCTGATATTAATGCCCGCTATGGAAACACCCTACTACGGCCCTCTCTCTGTCGGGGGCGACCTGAGTGCATTATGGACACTTTGAAATTTCACGATGGATACTGATTGCTATACAAGCGGTAACCCAAAAACACAAATATGGTCATAAATGCATTTAACGGTCATTCTGATTTTAATGCCCGCTATAGGAGCACCCTACTACGGCCCTCTTTCACTCAGGGCCGTCCTGGGTGCTTTATGGACTGTTTGACAAGTGCTGGAGGAGGAAATAGAGCCGTGCACCTGGTGATTGAAACCGTGCATCTGGTAACCAAAAACACAAATATGGTCATAAATGCATTTAACGGTCATTCTGATTTTAATGCCCGCTATAGGAGCACCCTACTACGGCCCTCTTTCACTCAGGGCCGTCCTGGGTGCTTTATGGACTGTTTGACAAGTGCTGGAGGAGGAAATAGAGCCGTGCACCTGGTGATTGAAACCGTGCACCTGGTGATTGAAAACGTGCATCTGGTAACCCAAAAATTCAAATATGGTCCTAAATGCATTTAAGGGTCATTCTGATATTAATGCCCGCTATGGAAACACCCTACTACGGCCCTCTCTCTGTCGGGGGCGACCTGAGTGCATTATGGACACTTTGAAATTTCACGATGGATACTGATTGCTATACAAGCGGTAACCCAAAAACACAAATATGGTCATAAATGCATTTAACGGTCATTCTGATTTTAATGCCCGCTATAGGAGCACCCTACTACGGCCCTCTTTCACTCAGGGCCGTCCTGGGTGCTTTATGGACTGTTTGACAAGTGCTGGAGGAGGAAATAGAGCCGTGCACCTGGTGATTGAAACCGTGCATCTGGTAACCCAAAAACACAAATATGGTCATAAATGCATTTAACGGTCATTCTGATTTTAATGCCCGCTATAGGAGCACCCTACTACGGCCCTCTTTCACTCAGGGCCGTCCTGGGTGCTTTATGGACTGTTTGACAAGTGCTGGAGGAGGAAATAGAGCCGTGCACCTGGTGATTGAAACCGTGCACCTGGTGATTGAAAACGTGCATCTGGTAACCCAAAAATTCAAATATGGTCCTAAATGCATTTAAGGGTCATTCTGATATTAATGCCCGCTATGGAAACACCCTACTACGGCCCTCTCTCTGTCGGGGGCGACCTGAGTGCATTATGGACACTTTGAAATTTCACGATGGATACTGATTGCTATACAAGCGGTAACCCAAAAACACAAATATGGTCATAAATGCATTTAACGGTCATTCTGATTTTAATGCCCGCTATAGGAGCACCCTACTACGGCCCTCTTTCACTCAGGGCCGTCCTGGGTGCTTTATGGACTGTTTGACAAGTGCTGGAGGAGGAAATAGAGCCGTGCACCTGGTGATTGAAACCGTGCATCTGGTAACCCAAAAACACAAATATGGTCATAAATGCATTTAACGGTCATTCTGATTTTAATGCCCGCTATAGGAGCACCCTACTACGGCCCTCTTTCACTCAGGGCCGTCCTGGGTGCTTTATGGACTGTTTGACAAGTGCTGGAGGAGGAAATAGAGCCGTGCACCTGGTGATTGAAACCGTGCATCTGGTAACCCAAAAACACAAATATGGTCATAAATGCATTTAACGGTCATTCTGATTTTAATGCCCGCTATAGGAGCACCCTACTACGGCCCTCTTTCACTCAGGGCCGTCCTGGGTGCTTTATGGACTGTTTGACAAGTGCTGGAGGAGGAAATAGAGCCGTGCACCTGGTGATTGAAACCGTGCACCTGGTGATTGAAAACGTGCATCTGGTAACCCAAAAATTCAAATATGGTCCTAAATGCATTTAAGGGTCATTCTGATATTAATGCCCGCTATGGAAACACCCTACTACGGCCCTCTCTCTGTCGGGGGCGACCTGAGTGCATTATGGACACTTTGAAATTTCACGATGGATACTGATTGCTATACAAGCGGTAACCCAAAAACACAAATATGGTCATAAATGCATTTAACGGTCATTCTGATTTTAATGCCCGCTATAGGAGCACCCTACTACGGCCCTCTTTCACTCAGGGCCGTCCTGGGTGCTTTATGGACTGTTTGACAAGTGCTGGAGGAGGAAATAGAGCCGTGCACCTGGTGATTGAAACCGTGCATCTGGTAACCCAAAAACACAAATATGGTCATAAATGCATTTAACGGTCATTCTGATTTTAATGCCCGCTATAGGAGCACCCTACTACGGCCCTCTTTCACTCAGGGCCGTCCTGGGTGCTTTATGGACTGTTTGACAAGTGCTGGAGGAGGAAATAGAGCCGTGCACCTGGTGATTGAAACCGTGCATCTGGTAACCCAAAAACACAAATATGGTCATAAATGCATTTAACGGTCATTCTGATTTTAATGCCCGCTATAGGAGCACCCTACTACGGCCCTCTTTCACTCAGGGCCGTCCTGGGTGCTTTATGGACTGTTTGACAAGTGCTGGAGGAGGAAATAGAGCCGTGCACCTGGTGATTGAAACCGTGCACCTGGTGATTGAAAACGTGCATCTGGTAACCCAAAAATTCAAATATGGTCCTAAATGCATTTAAGGGTCATTCTGATATTAATGCCCGCTATGGAAACACCCTACTACGGCCCTCTCTCTGTCGGGGGCGACCTGAGTGCATTATGGACACTTTGAAATTTCACGATGGATACTGATTGCTATACAAGCGGTAACCCAAAAACACAAATATGGTCATAAATGCATTTAACGGTCATTCTGATTTTAATGCCCGCTATAGGAGCACCCTACTACGGCCCTCTTTCACTCAGGGCCGTCCTGGGTGCTTTATGGACTGTTTGACAAGTGCTGGAGGAGGAAATAGAGCCGTGCACCTGGTGATTGAAACCGTGCATCTGGTAACCCAAAAACACAAATATGGTCATAAATGCATTTAACGGTCATTCTGATTTTAATGCCCGCTATAGGAGCACCCTACTACGGCCCTCTTTCACTCAGGGCCGTCCTGGGTGCTTTATGGACTGTTTGACAAGTGCTGGAGGAGGAAATAGAGCCGTGCACCTGGTGATTGAAACCGTGCACCTGGTGATTGAAAACGTGCATCTGGTAACCCAAAAATTCAAATATGGTCCTAAATGCATTTAAGGGTCATTCTGATATTAATGCCCGCTATGGAAACACCCTACTACGGCCCTCTCTCTGTCGGGGGCGACCTGAGTGCATTATGGACACTTTGAAATTTCACGATGGATACTGATTGCTATACAAGCGGTAACCCAAAAACACAAATATGGTCATAAATGCATTTAACGGTCATTCTGATTTTAATGCCCGCTATAGGAGCACCCTACTACGGCCCTCTTTCACTCAGGGCCGTCCTGGGTGCTTTATGGACTGTTTGACAAGTGCTGGAGGAGGAAATAGAGCCGTGCACCTGGTGATTGAAACCGTGCATCTGGTAACCCAAAAACACAAATATGGTCATAAATGCATTTAACGGTCATTCTGATTTTAATGCCCGCTATAGGAGCACCCTACTACGGCCCTCTTTCACTCAGGGCCGTCCTGGGTGCTTTATGGACTGTTTGACAAGTGCTGGAGGAGGAAATAGAGCCGTGCACCTGGTGATTGAAACCGTGCACCTGGTGATTGAAAACGTGCATCTGGTAACCCAAAAATTCAAATATGGTCCTAAATGCATTTAAGGGTCATTCTGATATTAATGCCCGCTATGGAAACACCCTACTACGGCCCTCTCTCTGTCGGGGGCGACCTGAGTGCATTATGGACACTTTGAAATTTCACGATGGATACTGATTGCTATACAAGCGGTAACCCAAAAACACAAATATGGTCATAAATGCATTTAACGGTCATTCTGATTTTAATGCCCGCTATAGGAGCACCCTACTACGGCCCTCTTTCACTCAGGGCCGTCCTGGGTGCTTTATGGACTGTTTGACAAGTGCTGGAGGAGGAAATAGAGCCGTGCACCTGGTGATTGAAACCGTGCATCTGGTAACCCAAAAACACAAATATGGTCATAAATGCATTTAACGGTCATTCTGATTTTAATGCCCGCTATAGGAGCACCCTACTACGGCCCTCTTTCACTCAGGGCCGTCCTGGGTGCTTTATGGACTGTTTGACAAGTGCTGGAGGAGGAAATAGAGCCGTGCACCTGGTGATTGAAACCGTGCATCTGGTAACCCAAAAACACAAATATGGTCATAAATGCATTTAACGGTCATTCTGATTTTAATGCCCGCTATAGGAGCACCCTACTACGGCCCTCTTTCACTCAGGGCCGTCCTGGGTGCTTTATGGACTGTTTGACAAGTGCTGGAGGAGGAAATAGAGCCGTGCACCTGGTGATTGAAACCGTGCACCTGGTGATTGAAAACGTGCATCTGGTAACCCAAAAATTCAAATATGGTCCTAAATGCATTTAAGGGTCATTCTGATATTAATGCCCGCTATGGAAACACCCTACTACGGCCCTCTCTCTGTCGGGGGCGACCTGAGTGCATTATGGACACTTTGAAATTTCACGATGGATACTGATTGCTATACAAGCGGTAACCCAAAAACACAAATATGGTCATAAATGCATTTAACGGTCATTCTGATTTTAATGCCCGCTATAGGAGCACCCTACTACGGCCCTCTTTCACTCAGGGCCGTCCTGGGTGCTTTATGGACTGTTTGACAAGTGCTGGAGGAGGAAATAGAGCCGTGCACCTGGTGATTGAAACCGTGCATCTGGTAACCCAAAAACACAAATATGGTCATAAATGCATTTAACGGTCATTCTGATTTTAATGCCCGCTATAGGAGCACCCTACTACGGCCCTCTTTCACTCAGGGCCGTCCTGGGTGCTTTATGGACTGTTTGACAAGTGCTGGAGGAGGAAATAGAGCCGTGCACCTGGTGATTGAAACCGTGCACCTGGTGATTGAAAACGTGCATCTGGTAACCCAAAAATTCAAATATGGTCCTAAATGCATTTAAGGGTCATTCTGATATTAATGCCCGCTATGGAAACACCCTACTACGGCCCTCTCTCTGTCGGGGGCGACCTGAGTGCATTATGGACACTTTGAAATTTCACGATGGATACTGATTGCTATACAAGCGGTAACCCAAAAACACAAATATGGTCATAAATGCATTTAACGGTCATTCTGATTTTAATGCCCGCTATAGGAGCACCCTACTACGGCCCTCTTTCACTCAGGGCCGTCCTGGGTGCTTTATGGACTGTTTGACAAGTGCTGGAGGAGGAAATAGAGCCGTGCACCTGGTGATTGAAACCGTGCATCTGGTAACCCAAAAACACAAATATGGTCATAAATGCATTTAACGGTCATTCTGATTTTAATGCCCGCTATAGGAGCACCCTACTACGGCCCTCTTTCACTCAGGGCCGTCCTGGGTGCTTTATGGACTGTTTGACAAGTGCTGGAGGAGGAAATAGAGCCGTGCACCTGGTGATTGAAACCGTGCATCTGGTAACCCAAAAACACAAATATGGTCATAAATGCATTTAACGGTCATTCTGATTTTAATGCCCGCTATAGGAGCACCCTACTACGGCCCTCTTTCACTCAGGGCCGTCCTGGGTGCTTTATGGACTGTTTGACAAGTGCTGGAGGAGGAAATAGAGCCGTGCACCTGGTGATTGAAACCGTGCACCTGGTGATTGAAAACGTGCATCTGGTAACCCAAAAATTCAAATATGGTCCTAAATGCATTTAAGGGTCATTCTGATATTAATGCCCGCTATGGAAACACCCTACTACGGCCCTCTCTCTGTCGGGGGCGACCTGAGTGCATTATGGACACTTTGAAATTTCACGATGGATACTGATTGCTATACAAGCGGTAACCCAAAAACACAAATATGGTCATAAATGCATTTAACGGTCATTCTGATTTTAATGCCCGCTATAGGAGCACCCTACTACGGCCCTCTTTCACTCAGGGCCGTCCTGGGTGCTTTATGGACTGTTTGACAAGTGCTGGAGGAGGAAATAGAGCCGTGCACCTGGTGATTGAAACCGTGCATCTGGTAACCCAAAAACACAAATATGGTCATAAATGCATTTAACGGTCATTCTGATTTTAATGCCCGCTATAGGAGCACCCTACTACGGCCCTCTTTCACTCAGGGCCGTCCTGGGTGCTTTATGGACTGTTTGACAAGTGCTGGAGGAGGAAATAGAGCCGTGCACCTGGTGATTGAAACCGTGCATCTGGTAACCCAAAAACACAAATATGGTCATAAATGCATTTAACGGTCATTCTGATTTTAATGCCCGCTATAGGAGCACCCTACTACGGCCCTCTTTCACTCAGGGCCGTCCTGGGTGCTTTATGGACTGTTTGACAAGTGCTGGAGGAGGAAATAGAGCCGTGCACCTGGTGATTGAAACCGTGCACCTGGTGATTGAAAACGTGCATCTGGTAACCCAAAAATTCAAATATGGTCCTAAATGCATTTAAGGGTCATTCTGATATTAATGCCCGCTATGGAAACACCCTACTACGGCCCTCTCTCTGTCGGGGGCGACCTGAGTGCATTATGGACACTTTGAAATTTCACGATGGATACTGATTGCTATACAAGCGGTAACCCAAAACACAAATATGGTCATAAATGCATTTAACGGTCATTCTGATTTTAATGCCCGCTATAGGAGCACCCTACTACGGCCCTCTTTCACTCAGGGCCGTCCTGGGTGCTTTATGGACTGTTTGACAAGTGCTGGAGGAGGAAATAGAGCCGTGCACCTGGTGATTGAAACCGTGCATCTGGTAACCCAAAAACACAAATATGGTCATAAATGCATTTAACGGTCATTCTGATTTTAATGCCCGCTATAGGAGCACCCTACTACGGCCCTCTTTCACTCAGGGCCGTCCTGGGTGCTTTATGGACTGTTTGACAAGTGCTGGAGGAGGAAATAGAGCCGTGCACCTGGTGATTGAAACCGTGCACCTGGTGATTGAAAACGTGCATCTGGTAACCCAAAAATTCAAATATGGTCCTAAATGCATTTAAGGGTCATTCTGATATTAATGCCCGCTATGGAAACACCCTACTACGGCCCTCTCTCTGTCGGGGGCGACCTGAGTGCATTATGGACACTTTGAAATTTCACGATGGATACTGATTGCTATACAAGCGGTAACCCAAAAACACAAATATGGTCATAAATGCATTTAACGGTCATTCTGATTTTAATGCCCGCTATAGGAGCACCCTACTACGGCCCTCTTTCACTCAGGGCCGTCCTGGGTGCTTTATGGACTGTTTGACAAGTGCTGGAGGAGGAAATAGAGCCGTGCACCTGGTGATTGAAACCGTGCATCTGGTAACCCAAAAACACAAATATGGTCATAAATGCATTTAACGGTCATTCTGATTTTAATGCCCGCTATAGGAGCACCCTACTACGGCCCTCTTTCACTCAGGGCCGTCCTGGGTGCTTTATGGACTGTTTGACAAGTGCTGGAGGAGGAAATAGAGCCGTGCACCTGGTGATTGAAACCGTGCACCTGGTGATTGAAAACGTGCATCTGGTAACCCAAAAATTCAAATATGGTCCTAAATGCATTTAAGGGTCATTCTGATATTAATGCCCGCTATGGAAACACCCTACTACGGCCCTCTCTCTGTCGGGGGCGACCCTGAGTGCATTATGGACACTTTGAAATTTCACGATGGATACTGATTGCTATACAAGCGGTAACCCAAAAACACAAATATGGTCATAAATGCATTTAACGGTCATTCTGATTTTAATGCCCGCTATAGGAGCACCCTACTACGGCCCTCTTTCACTCAGGGCCGTCCTGGGTGCTTTATGGACTGTTTGACAAGTGCTGGAGGAGGAAATAGAGCCGTGCACCTGGTGATTGAAACCGTGCATCTGGTAACCAAAAACACACAAATATGGTCATAAATGCATTTAACGGTCATTCTGATTTTAATGCCCGCTATAGGAGCACCCTACTACGGCCCTCTTTCACTCAGGGCCGTCCTGGGTGCTTTATGGACTGTTTGACAAGTGCTGGAGGAGGAAATAGAGCCGTGCACCTGGTGATTGAAACCGTGCATCTGGTAACCCAAAACACAAATATGGTCATAAATGCATTTAACGGTCATTCTGATTTTAATGCCCGCTATAGGAGCACCCTACTACGGCCCTCTTTCACTCAGGGCCGTCCTGGGTGCTTTATGGACTGTTTGACAAGTGCTGGAGGAGGAAATAGAGCCGTGCACCTGGTGATTGAAACCGTGCACCTGGTGATTGAAAACGTGCATCTGGTAACCCAAAAATTCAAATATGGTCCTAAATGCATTTAAGGGTCATTCTGATATTAATGCCCGCTATGGAAACACCCTACTACGGCCCTCTCTCTGTCGGGGGCGACCTGAGTGCATTATGGACACTTTGAAATTTCACGATGGATACTGATTGCTATACAAGCGGTAACCCAAAAACACAAATATGGTCATAAATGCATTTAACGGTCATTCTGATTTTAATGCCCGCTATAGGAGCACCCTACTACGGCCCTCTTTCACTCAGGGCCGTCCTGGGTGCTTTATGGACTGTTTGACAAGTGCTGGAGGAGGAAATAGAGCCGTGCACCTGGTGATTGAAACCGTGCATCTGGTAACCCAAAAACACAAATATGGTCATAAATGCATTTAACGGTCATTCTGATTTTAATGCCCGCTATAGGAGCACCCTACTACGGCCCTCTTTCACTCAGGGCCGTCCTGGGTGCTTTATGGACTGTTTGACAAGTGCTGGAGGAGGAAATAGAGCCGTGCACCTGGTGATTGAAACCGTGCATCTGGTAACCCAAAAACACAAATATGGTCATAAATGCATTTAACGGTCATTCTGATTTTAATGCCCGCTATAGGAGCACCCTACTACGGCCCTCTTTCACTCAGGGCCGTCCTGGGTGCTTTATGGACTGTTTGACAAGTGCTGGAGGAGGAAATAGAGCCGTGCACCTGGTGATTGAAACCGTGCACCTGGTGATTGAAAACGTGCATCTGGTAACCCAAAAATTCAAATATGGTCCTAAATGCATTTAAGGGTCATTCTGATATTAATGCCCGCTATGGAAACACCCTACTACGGCCCTCTCTCTGTCGGGGGCGACCTGAGTGCATTATGGACACTTTGAAATTTCACGATGGATACTGATTGCTATACAAGCGGTAACCCAAAAACACAAATATGGTCATAAATGCATTTAACGGTCATTCTGATTTTAATGCCCGCTATAGGAGCACCCTACTACGGCCCTCTTTCACTCAGGGCCGTCCTGGGTGCTTTATGGACTGTTTGACAAGTGCTGGAGGAGGAAATAGAGCCGTGCACCTGGTGATTGAAACCGTGCATCTGGTAACCCAAAAACACAAATATGGTCATAAATGCATTTAACGGTCATTCTGATTTTAATGCCCGCTATAGGAGCACCCTACTACGGCCCTCTTTCACTCAGGGCCGTCCTGGGTGCTTTATGGACTGTTTGACAAGTGCTGGAGGAGGAAATAGAGCCGTGCACCTGGTGATTGAAACCGTGCATCTGGTAACCCAAAAACACAAATATGGTCATAAATGCATTTAACGGTCATTCTGATTTTAATGCCCGCTATAGGAGCACCCTACTACGGCCCTCTTTCACTCAGGGCCGTCCTGGGTGCTTTATGGACTGTTTGACAAGTGCTGGAGGAGGAAATAGAGCCGTGCACCTGGTGATTGAAACCGTGCACCTGGTGATTGAAAACGTGCATCTGGTAACCCAAAAATTCAAATATGGTCCTAAATGCATTTAAGGGTCATTCTGATATTAATGCCCGCTATGGAAACACCCTACTACGGCCCTCTCTCTGTCGGGGGCGACCTGAGTGCATTATGGACACTTTGAAATTTCACGATGGATACTGATTGCTATACAAGCGGTAACCCAAAAACACAAATATGGTCATAAATGCATTTAACGGTCATTCTGATTTTAATGCCCGCTATAGGAGCACCCTACTACGGCCCTCTTTCACTCAGGGCCGTCCTGGGTGCTTTATGGACTGTTTGACAAGTGCTGGAGGAGGAAATAGAGCCGTGCACCTGGTGATTGAAACCGTGCATCTGGTAACCCAAAAACACAAATATGGTCATAAATGCATTTAACGGTCATTCTGATTTTAATGCCCGCTATAGGAGCACCCTACTACGGCCCTCTTTCACTCAGGGCCGTCCTGGGTGCTTTATGGACTGTTTGACAAGTGCTGGAGGAGGAAATAGAGCCGTGCACCTGGTGATTGAAACCGTGCATCTGGTAACCCAAAAACACAAATATGGTCATAAATGCATTTAACGGTCATTCTGATTTTAATGCCCGCTATAGGAGCACCCTACTACGGCCCTCTTTCACTCAGGGCCGTCCTGGGTGCTTTATGGACTGTTTGACAAGTGCTGGAGGAGGAAATAGAGCCGTGCACCTGGTGATTGAAACCGTGCACCTGGTGATTGAAAACGTGCATCTGGTAACCCAAAATTCAAATATGGTCCTAAATGCATTTAAGGGTCATTCTGATATTAATGCCCGCTATGGAAACACCCTACTACGGCCCTCTCTCTGTCGGGGGCGACCTGAGTGCATTATGGACACTTTGAAATTTCACGATGGATACTGATTGCTATACAAGCGGTAACCCAAAAACACAAATATGGTCATAAATGCATTTAACGGTCATTCTGATTTTAATGCCCGCTATAGGAGCACCCTACTACGGCCCTCTTTCACTCAGGGCCGTCCTGGGTGCTTTATGGACTGTTTGACAAGTGCTGGAGGAGGAAATAGAGCCGTGCACCTGGTGATTGAAACCGTGCACCTGGTGATTGAAAACGTGCATCTGGTAACCCAAAAATTCAAATATGGTCCTAAATGCATTTAAGGGTCATTCTGATATTAATGCCCGCTATGGAAACACCCTACTACGGCCCTCTCTCTGTCGGGGGCGACCTGAGTGCATTATGGACACTTTGAAATTTCACGATGGATACTGATTGCTATACAAGCGGTAACCCAAAAACACAAATATGGTCATAAATGCATTTAACGGTCATTCTGATTTTAATGCCCGCTATAGAGCACCCTACTACGGCCCTCTTTCACTCAGGGCCGTCCTGGGTGCTTTATGGACTGTTTGACAAGTGCTGGAGGAGGAAATAGAGCCGTGCACCTGGTGATTGAAACCGTGCATCTGGTAACCCAAAAACACAAATATGGTCATAAATGCATTTAACGGTCATTCTGATTTTAATGCCCGCTATAGGAGCACCCTACTACGGCCCTCTTTCACTCAGGGCCGTCCTGGGTGCTTTATGGACTGTTTGACAAGTGCTGGAGGAGGAAATAGAGCCGTGCACCTGGTGATTGAAACCGTGCACCTGGTGATTGAAAAAACGTGCATCTGGTAACCCAAAAATTCAAATATGGTCCTAAATGCATTTAAGGGTCATTCTGATATTAATGCCCGCTATGGAAACACCCTACTACGGCCCTCTCTCTGTCGGGGGCGACCTGAGTGCATTATGGACACTTTGAAATTTCACGATGGATACTGATTGCTATAAAGCGGTAACCCAAAAACACAAATATGGTCATAAATGCATTTAACGGTCATTCTGATTTTAATGCCCGCTATAGGAGCACCCTACTACGGCCCTCTTTCACTCAGGCGTCCTGGGTGCTTTTGGACTGTTTGACAAGTGCTGGAGGAGGAATTAGAGCCGTGCACCTGGTGATTGAAACCGTGCATCTGGTAACCCAAAAACACAAATATGGTCATAAATGCATTTAACGGTCATTCTGATTTTAATGCCCGCTATAGGAGCACCCTACTACGGCCCTCTTTCACTCAGGGCCGTCCTGGGTGCTTTATGGACTGTTTGACAAGTGCTGGAGGAGGAAATAGAGCCGTGCACCTGGTGATTGAAACCGTGCATCTGGTAACCCAAAAACACAAATATGGTCATAAATGCATTTAACGGTCATTCTGATTTTAATGCCCGCTATAGGAGCACCCTACTACGGCCCTCTTTCACTCAGGGCCGTCCTGGGTGCTTTATGGACTGTTTGACAAGTGCTGGAGGAGGAAATAGAGCCGTGCACCTGGTGATTGAAACCGTGCACCTGGTGATTGAAAACGTGCATCTGGTAACCCAAAAATTCAAATATGGTCCTAAATGCATTTAAGGGTCATTCTGATATTAATGCCCGCTATGGAAACACCCTACTACGGCCCTCTCTCTGTCGGGGGCGACCTGAGTGCATTATGGACACTTTGAAATTTCACGATGGATACTGATTGCTATACAAGCGGTAACCCAAAAACACAAATATGGTCATAAATGCATTAACGGTCATTCTGATTTTAATGCCCGCTATAGGAGCACCCTACTACGGCCCTCTTTCACTCAGGGCCGTCCTGGGTGCTTTATGGACTGTTTGACAAGTGCTGGAGGAGGAAATAGAGCCGTGCACCTGGTGATTGAAACCGTGCATCTGGTAACCAAAACACAAATATGGTCATAAATGCATTTAACGGTCATTCTGATTTTAATGCCCGCTATAGGAGCACCCTACTACGGCCCTCTTTCACTCAGGGCCGTCCTGGGTGCTTTATGGACTGTTTGACAAGTGCTGGAGGAGGAAATAGAGCCGTGCACCTGGTGATTGAAACCGTGCATCTGGTAACCCAAAAACACAAATATGGTCATAAATGCATTTAACGGTCATTCTGATTTTAATGCCCGCTATAGGAGCACCCTACTACGGCCCTCTTTCACTCAGGGCCGTCCTGGGTGCTTTATGGACTGTTTGACAAGTGCTGGAGGAGGAAATAGAGCCGTGCACCTGGTGATTGAAACCGTGCACCTGGTGATTGAAAACGTGCATCTGGTAACCCAAAAATTCAAATATGGTCCTAAATGCATTTAAGGGTCATTCTGATATTAATGCCCGCTATGGAAACACCCTACTACGGCCCTCTCTCTGTCGGGGGCGACCTGAGTGCATTATGGACACTTTGAAATTTCACGATGGATACTGATTGCTATACAAGCGGTAACCCAAAAACACAAATATGGTCATAAATGCATTTAACGGTCATTCTGATTTTAATGCCCGCTATAGGAGCACCCTACTACGGCCCTCTTTCACTCAGGGCCGTCCTGGGTGCTTTATGGACTGTTTGACAAGTGCTGGAGGAGGAAATAGAGCCGTGCACCTGGTGATTGAAACCGTGCATCTGGTAACCCAAAACACAAATATGGTCATAAATGCATTTAACGGTCATTCTGATTTTAATGCCCGCTATAGGAGCACCCTACTACGGCCCTCTTTCACTCAGGGCCGTCCTGGGTGCTTTATGGACTGTTTGACAAGTGCTGGAGGAGGAAATAGAGCCGTGCACCTGGTGATTGAAACCGTGCATCTGGTAACCCAAAAACACAAATATGGTCATAAATGCATTTAACGGTCATTCTGATTTTAATGCCCGCTATAGGAGCACCCTACTACGGCCCTCTTTCACTCAGGGCCGTCCTGGGTGCTTTATGGACTGTTTGACAAGTGCTGGAGGAGGAAATAGAGCCGTGCACCTGGTGATTGAAACCGTGCACCTGGTGATTGAAAACGTGCATCTGGTAACCCAAAAATTCAAATATGGTCCTAAATGCATTTAAGGGTCATTCTGATATTAATGCCCGCTATGGAAACACCCTACTACGGCCCTCTCTCTGTCGGGGGCGACCTGAGTGCATTATGGACACTTTGAAATTTCACGATGGATACTGATTGCTATACAAGCGGTAACCCAAAAACACAAATATGGTCATAAATGCATTTAACGGTCATTCTGATTTTAATGCCCGCTATAGGAGCACCCTACTACGGCCCTCTTTCACTCAGGGCCGTCCTGGGTGCTTTATGGACTGTTTGACAAGTGCTGGAGGAGGAAATAGAGCCGTGCACCTGGTGATTGAAACCGTGCATCTGGGTACCCAAAAACACAAATATGGTCATAAATGCATTTAACGGTCATTCTGATTTGAATGCCCGCTATAGGAGCACCCTACTACGGCCCTCTTTCACTCAGGGCCGCTGGGTGCTTTATGGACTGTTTGACAAGTGCTGGAGGAGGAATAGAGCCGTGCACCTGGTGATGGTGAAACCGTGCATCTGGTAACCCAAAAACAAATATGGTCATAAATGCATTTAAGGGTCATTCTGATATTAATGCCGCGCTATAGGAACACCCTAACTACGGCCCCTCTCACTCAGGGCGTCTGGGTGCTTATGGACTGTTGACAATTGCTGAGGAGGATTACAAGGATAGACGTGCACCTGGTGATTGAACGTGAATCTGGTAACCCAAAAAAACAAATAGGTCATAATCATTTAACGGTCATTCTGATTTAATGCCGCCTATAGGAGCACCCTACTACGGCCCTCTTTCACTCAGGGCCGTCTGGGTGCTTTATGGACTGTTTGACAAGTGCTGGAGGAGGAAATAG
>NW_022262319.1:0-40678 GCF_002021735.2 Oncorhynchus kisutch | reverse complement strand
TGAAATTTCACGATGGAATATGATTGCTATAAAGCGGTAACCAAAAACAACAAATATGGTCATCAAATGCATTTAACGGTCATTCTGATTTTAATGCCCGCTATAGGAGCACCCTACTACGGCCGCTCTTTCACTCAGGGCCGTCCTTGGGTGCTTTATGGACTGTTTGACAAGTGCTGGAGGAGGAAATAGAGCCGTGCACCTGGTGATTGAACCGTGCATCTGGTAACCCAAAAAAAACACAATATGGTCAAAATGCATTAACGGTCATTCTGATTTAATGCCCGCTATAGGAGCACCCTACTACGGCCCTCTTTCACTCAGGGCCCGTCCTGGGGCTTTATGGACTGTTGACAAGTGCTGGAGGAGGAAATAGAGCCGTGCACCTGGTGATTGAAACCGTGCACACTGGTGATTGAAAACGTGCATCTGTAACCCAAAAATTCAAATATGGTCCTAAATGCATTTAAGGGTCATTCTGATATTAATGCCCGCTATGGAACACCCTACTACGGCCCCTCTCTGTCGGGGGCGACCTGAGTGCATTATGGACACTTTGAAATTTCACGATGGATACTGATTGCTATACAAGCGGTTAACCCAAAACACAAATATGGTCATAAATGCATTTAACGGTCATTCTGATTTTAATGCCCGCTATAGAAGCACCCTACTACGGCCCTCTTTCACTCAGGCCGTCCTGGGGCTTTATGGACTGTTTGACAAGTGCTGGAGGAGGAATAGAGCGTGCACCTGGTGATTGAAACCGTGCACCTGGTGATTGAAAACGGCATCTGGTAACCCAAAAATTCAAATATGGTCCTAAATGCATTTAAGGGTCATTCTGATATTAATGCCCGCTATGGAAACACCCTACTACGGCCCTCTCTCTGTCGGGCGGGCGATGCCTGATGAGTGTGACATAGTATGGACCCTCTTGAAATGTCACGATGGATTAACGTGAGATGTGACGAAGTATCACTGGTAACCCCAAAACACAAATATGGTCATAAATGCATTTAACGGTCATTCTGATTTTAATGCCCGCTATAGGAGCACCCTACTACGGCCCTCTTTCACTCAGGGCCGTCCTGGGTGCTTTATGGACTGTTTGACAAGTGCTGGAGGAGGAAATAGAGCCGTGCACCTGGTGATTGAAACCGTGCATCTGGTAACCCAAAAACACAAATATGGTCATAAATGCATTTAACGGTCATTCTGATTTTAATGCCCGCTATAGGAGCACCCTACTACGGCCCTCTTTCACTCAGGGCCGTCCTGGGTGCTTTATGGACTGTTTGACAAGTGCTGGAGGAGGAAATAGAGCCGTGCACCTGGTGATTGAAACCGTGCACCTGGTGATTGAAAACGTGCATCTGGTAACCCAAAAATTCAAATATGGTCCTAAATGCATTTAAGGGTCATTCTGATATTAATGCCCGCTATGGAAACACCCTACTACGGCCCTCTCTCTGTCGGGGGCGACCTGAGTGCATTATGGACACTTTGAAATTTCACGATGGATACTGATTGCTATACAAGCGGTAACCAAAAAACACAAATATGGTCATAAATGCATTTAACGGTCATTCTGATTTTAATGCCCGCTATAGGAGCACCCTACTACGGCCCTCTTTCACTCAGGGCCGTCCTGGGTGGTGCTTATGGACTGTTGGGACAAGTGTGGAGGAGGAAATGGGAGGAAATAGAGCCGTGCACCTGGTGATTGAAACCGTGCATCTGGTAAACCCAAAAAACAAATATGGTCATAAATGCATTAACGGTCATTCTGATTTTAATGCCCGCTATAGGAGCACCCTACTACGGCCCTCTTTCACTCAGGGCCGTCCTGGGTGCTTTATGGACTGTTTGACAAGTGCTGGAGGAGGAGGAAATAGAGCCGTGCACTGGTGATTGAAACCGTGCATCTGGTAACCCAAAAACACAAATATGGTCATAAATGCATTTAACGGTCATTCTGATTTTAATGCCCGCTATAGGAGCACCCTACTACGGCCCTCTTTCACTCAGGGCCGTCCTGGGTGCTTTATGGACTGTTTGACAAGTGCTGGAGGAGGAAATAGAGCCGTGCACCTGGTGATTGAAACCGTGCATCTGGTAACCCAAAACACAAATGATGGTTCATAAATGCATTTAACGGTCATTCTAATTTTTATGCTGCCCGATATAGAGCCACGCCTACTACGAGCCCTCTCTGTCACTCAGGGCCGGTACATGGGCTGGCTTTATGGACTGTTTGCACAAGTGCTGGAGGAGTATAATAGAGCGCTGAACCTGGTGATTGAACCGTGCACCTGGTGATTGAAAACGTTGCATGCTGTGTATACCCATAAAATTCAAATATGGTCCAAATTGTCATTATAGGGTCATTCTGCATATTCACTGCTCCGCTTAGTGGAATACACCCTACTTTATCGGCCCTTCACTCTGTTCGGGGCGCGACCTGAGGTGCATTAATGGACACTTATGCAATTTTCACCGATGGATACTGATGCGTATACCAAGCGGTAACCCAAAAACACAAATATGGTCATAAATGCATTTAACGCGTCATTCTGATTTTAATGCCCGCTATAGGAGCACCCCTACTACGGCCCTCTTTCACTCAGGGCCGTCACTGGGTGCTTTATGGACTGTTTGACAAGTGCTGGAGGAGGAAATAGAGCCGTGCACCTGGTGATTGAAACCGTGCATCTGGTAACCCAAAAACACAAATATGGTCATAAATGCATTTAACGGTCATTCTGATTTTAATGCCCGCTATAGGAGCACCCTACTACGGCCCTCTTCACTCAGGGCCGTCCTGGGTGCTTTATGGACTGTTTGACAAGTGCTGGAGGAGGAAATAGAGCCGTGCACCTGGTGATTGAAACCGTGCACCTGGTGATTGAAAACGTGCATCTGGTAACCCAAAAATTCAAATATGGTCCTAAATGCATTTAAGGGTCATTCTGATATTAATGCCCGCTATGGAAACACCCTACTACGGCCCTCTCTCTGTCGGGGGCGACCTGAGTGCATTATGGACACTTTGAAATTTCACGATGGATACTGATTGCTATACAAGCGGTAACCAAAAACACAAATATGGTCATAAATGCATTTAACGGTCATTCTGATTTTAATGCCCGCTATAGGAGCACCCTACTACGGCCCTCTTTCACTCAGGGCCGTCCTGGGTGCTTTATGGACTGTTTGACAAGTGCTGGAGGAGGAAATAGAGCCGTGCACCTGGTGATTGAAACCGTGCATCTGGTAACCCAAAACACAAATATGGTCATAAATGCATTTAACGGTCATTCTGATTTTAATGCCCGCTATAGGAGCACCCTACTACGGCCCTCTTTCACTCAGGGCCGTCCTGGGTGCTTTATGGACTGTTTGACAAGTGCTGGAGGAGGAAATAGAGCCGTGCACCTGGTGATTGAAACCGTGCACCTGGTGATTGAAAACGTGCATCTGGTAACCCAAAAATTCAAATATGGTCCTAAAATGCATTTAAGGGTCATTCTGATATTAATGCCCGCTATGGAAACACCCTACTACGGCCCTCTCTCTCTGTCGGGGGCGACCTGAGTGCATTATGGACACTTTGAAATTTCACGATGGATACTGATTGCTATACAAGCGGTAACCCAAAAACACAAATATGGTCATAAATGCATTTAACGGTCATTCTGATTTAATGCCCGCTATAGAGAGCACCCTACTACGGCCCTCTTTCACTCAGGGCCGTCCTGGGTGCTTTATGGACTGTTTGACAAGTGCTGGAGGAGGAGGAAATAGAGCCGTGCACCTGGTGATTGAAACCGTGCACCGGTGATTGAAAACGTGCATCTGGTAACCAAAAAATTCAAATATGGTCCTAAATGCATTTAACGGTCATTCTATTAATGCCCGCTATGGAAGCACCCTACTACGGCCCTCTCTCACTCGGGGGCGCGACCTGAGTGCATTATGGACACTTGAAATTTCACGATGGATACTGATTGCTATACAAGCGGTAACCCAAAAACACAAATATGGTCATAAATGCATTTAACGGTCATTCTGATTTTAATGCCCGCTATAGGAGCACCCTACTACGGCCCTCTTTCACTCAGGGCCGTCCTGGGTGCTTTATGGACTGTTTGACAAGTGCTGGAGGAGGAAATAGAGCCGTGCACCTGGTGATTGAAACCGTGCACCTGGTGATTGAAAACGTGCATCTGGTAACCCAAAAATTCAAATATGGTCTAAATGCATTTAAGGGTCATTCTGATATTAATGCCCGCTATGGAAACACCCTACTACGGCCCTCTTCTCTGTCGGGGGCGACCTGAGTGCATTATGGACACTTTGAAATTTCACGATGGATACTGATTGCTATACAAGCGGTAACCCAAAAACACAAATATGGTCATAAATGCATTTAACGGTCATTCTGATTTTAATGCCCGCTATAGGAGCACCCTACTACGGCCCTCTTTCACTCAGGGCCGTCCTGGGTGCTTTATGGACTGTTTGACAAGTGCTGGAGGAGGAAATAGAGCCGTGCACCTGGTGATTGAAACCGTGCACCTGGTGATTGAAAACGTGCATCTGGTAACCCAAAAATCAAATATGGTCCTAAATGCATTTAAGGTCATTCTGATATTAATGCCCGCTATGGAAACACCCTACTACGGCCCTCTCTCTGTCGGGGGCGACCTGAGTGCATTATGGACACTTTGAAATTTCACGATGGATACTGATTGCTATACAAGCTGGTAACCCAAAAAACAAATATGGTCATAAATGCATTTAACGGTCATTCTGATTTTAATGCCCGCTATAGGAGCACCCTACTACGGCCCTCTTTCACTCAGGGCCGTCCTGGGTGCTTTATGGACTTTGACAAGTGCTGGAGGAGGAAATAGAGCGTGCACCTGGTGATTGAAACCGTGCATCTGGTAACCCAAAAACACAAATATGGTCATAAATGCATTTAACGGTCATTCTGATTTTAATGCCCGCTATAGGAGCACCCTACTACGGCCCTCTTTCACTCAGGGCCGTCCTGGGTGCTTTATGGACTGTTTGACAAGTGCTGGAGGAGGAAATAGAGCCGTGCACCTGGTGATTGAAACCGTGCATCTGGTAACCCAAAAACACAAATATGGTCATAAATGCATTTAACGGTCATTCTGATTTTAATGCCCGCTATAGGAGCACCCTACTACGGCCCTCTTTCACTCAGGGCCGTCCTGGGTGCTTTATGGACTGTTTGACAAGTGCTGGAGGAGGAAATAGAGCCGTGCACCTGGTGATTGAAACCGTGCATCTGGTAACCCAAAAACACAAATATGGTCATAAATGCATTTAACGGTCATTCTGATTTTAATGCCCGCTATAGGAGCACCCTACTACGGCCCTCTTTCACTCAGGGCCGTCCTGGGTGCTTTATGGACTGTTTGACAAGTGCTGGAGGAGGAAATAGAGCCGTGCACCTGGTGATTGAAACCGTGCACCTGGTGATTGAAAACGTGCATCTGGTAACCCAAAAATTCAAATATGGTCCTAAATGCATTTAAGGGTCATTCTGATATTAATGCCCGCTATGGAAACACCCTACTACGGCCCTCTCTCTGTCGGGGGCGACCTGAGTGCATTATGGACACTTTGAAATTTCACGATGGATACTGATTGCTATACAAGCGGTAACCCAAAAACACAAATATGGTCATAAATGCATTTAACGGTCATTCTGATTTTAATGCCCGCTATAGGAGCACCCTACTACGGCCCTCTTTCACTCAGGGCCGTCCTGGGTGCTTTATGGACTGTTTGACAAGTGCTGGAGGAGGAAATAGAGCCGTGCACCTGGTGATTGAAACCGTGCATCTGGTAACCCAAAAACACAAATATGGTCATAAATGCATTTAACGGTCATTCTGATTTTAATGCCCGCTATAGGAGCACCCTACTACGGCCCTCTTTCACTCAGGGCCGTCCTGGGTGCTTTATGGACTGTTTGACAAGTGCTGGAGGAGGAAATAGAGCCGTGCACCTGGTGATTGAAACCGTGCACCTGGTGATTGAAAACGTGCATCTGGTAACCCAAAAATTCAAATATGGTCCTAAATGCATTTAAGGGTCATTCTGATATTAATGCCCGCTATGGAAACACCCTACTACGGCCCTCTCTCTGTCGGGGGCGACCTGAGTGCATTATGGACACTTTGAAATTTCACGATGGATACTGATTGCTATACAAGCGGTAACCCAAAAACACAAATATGGTCATAAATGCATTTAACGGTCATTCTGATTTTAATGCCCGCTATAGGAGCACCCTACTACGGCCCTCTTTCACTCAGGGCCGTCCTGGGTGCTTTATGGACTGTTTGACAAGTGCTGGAGGAGGAAATAGAGCCGTGCACCTGGTGATTGAAACCGTGCATCTGGTAACCCAAAAACACAAATATGGTCATAAATGCATTTAACGGTCATTCTGATTTTAATGCCCGCTATAGGAGCACCCTACTACGGCCCTCTTTCACTCAGGGCCGTCCTGGGTGCTTTATGGACTGTTTGACAAGTGCTGGAGGAGGAAATAGAGCCGTGCACCTGGTGATTGAAACCGTGCACCTGGTGATTGAAAACGTGCATCTGGTAACCCAAAAATTCAAATATGGTCCTAAATGCATTTAAGGGTCATTCTGATATTAATGCCCGCTATGGAAACACCCTACTACGGCCCTCTCTCTGTCGGGGGCGACCTGAGTGCATTATGGACACTTTGAAATTTCACGATGGATACTGATTGCTATACAAGCGGTAACCCAAAAAACAAATATGGTCATAAATGCATTTAACGGTCATTCTGATTTTAATGCCCGCTATAGGAGCACCCTACTACGGCCCTCTTTCACTCAGGGCCGTCCTGGGTGCTTTATGGACTGTTTGACAAGTGCTGGAGGAGGAAATAGAGCCGTGCACCTGGTGATTGCGTGCACCTGGTGATTGAAAACGTGCATCTGGTAACCCAAAAACCAAATATGGTCATAAATGCATTTAACGGTCATTCTGATTTAATGCCCGCTATGGAGCACCCTACTACGGCCCTCTTTCACTCGGGGCCGACCTGAGTGCATTATGGACACTTTGAAATTTCACGATGGATACTGATTGCTATACAATCTGGTAACCCAAAAACACAAATATGGTCATAAATGCATTTAACGGTCATTCTGATTTTAATGCCCGCTATAGGAGCACCCTACTACGGCCCTCTTTCACTCAGGGCCGTCCTGGGTGCTTTATGGACTGTTTGACAAGTGCTGGAGGAGGAAATAGAGCCGTGCACCTGGTGATTGAAACCGTGCACCTGGTGATTGAAAACGTGCATCTGGTAACCCAAAAATTCAAATATGGTCCTAAATGCATTTAAGGGTCATTCTGATATTAATGCCCGCTATGGAAACACCCTACTACGGCCCTCTCTCTGTCGGGGGCGACCTGAGTGCATTATGGACACTTTGAAATTTCACGATGGATACTGATTGCTATACAAGCGGTAACCCAAAAACACAAATATGGTCATAAATGCATTTAACGGTCATTCTGATTTTAATGCCCGCTATAGGAGCACCCTACTACGGCCCTCTTTCACTCAGGGCCGTCCTGGGTGCTTTATGGACTGTTTGACAAGTGCTGGAGGAGGAAATAGAGCCGTGCACCTGGTGATTGAAACCGTGCATCTGGTAACCCAAAAACACAAATATGGTCATAAATGCATTTAACGGTCATTCTGATTTTAATGCCCGCTATAGGAGCACCCTACTACGGCCCTCTTTCACTCAGGGCCGTCCTGGGTGCTTTATGGACTGTTTGACAAGTGCTGGAGGAGGAAATAGAGCCGTGCACCTGGTGATTGAAACCGTGCACCTGGTGATTGAAAACGTGCATCTGGTAACCCAAAAATTCAAATATGGTCCTAAATGCATTTAAGGGTCATTCTGATATTAATGCCCGCTATGGAAACACCCTACTACGGCCCTCTCTCTGTCGGGGGCGACCTGAGTGCATTATGGACACTTTGAAATTTCACGATGGATACTGATTGCTATACAAGCGGTAACCCAAAAACACAAATATGGTCATAAATGCATTTAACGGTCATTCTGATTTTAATGCCCGCTATAGGAGCACCCTACTACGGCCCTCTTTCACTCAGGGCCGTCCTGGGTGCTTTATGGACTGTTTGACAAGTGCTGGAGGAGGAAATAGAGCCGTGCACCTGGTGATTGAAACCGTGCATCTGGTAACCCAAAAACACAAATATGGTCATAAATGCATTTAACGGTCATTCTGATTTTAATGCCCGCTATAGGAGCACCCTACTACGGCCCTCTTTCACTCAGGGCCGTCCTGGGTGCTTTATGGACTGTTTGACAAGTGCTGGAGGAGGAAATAGAGCCGTGCACCTGGTGATTGAAACCGTGCACCTGGTGATTGAAAACGTGCATCTGGTAACCCAAAAATTCAAATATGGTCCTAAATGCATTTAAGGGTCATTCTGATATTAATGCCCGCTATGGAAACACCCTACTACGGCCCTCTCTCTGTCGGGGGCGACCTGAGTGCATTATGGACACTTTGAAATTTCACGATGGATACTGATTGCTATACAAGCGGTAACCCAAAAACACAAATATGGTCATAAATGCATTTAACGGTCATTCTGATTTTAATGCCCGCTATAGGAGCACCCTACTACGGCCCTCTTTCACTCAGGGCCGTCCTGGGTGCTTTATGGACTGTTTGACAAGTGCTGGAGGGGGACCTGAGTGCATTATGGACCTGAAATTTCACGATGGATACCGATTGCATCTGGTAACCCAAAAACACAAATATGGTCATAAATGCATTTAACGGTCATTCTGATTTTAATGCCCGCTATAGGAGCACCCTACTACGGCCCTCTTTCACTCAGGGCCGTCCTGGGTGCTTTATGGACTGTTTGACAAGTGCTGGAGGAGGAAATAGAGCCGTGCACCTGGTGATTGAAACCGTGCATCTGGTAACCCAAAAACACAAATATGGTCATAAATGCATTTAACGGTCATTCTGATTTTAATGCCCGCTATAGGAGCACCCTACTACGGCCCTCTTTCACTCAGGGCCGTCCTGGGTGCTTTATGGACTGTTTGACAAGTGCTGGAGGAGGAAATAGAGCCGTGCACCTGGTGATTGAAACCGTGCACCTGGTGATTGAAAACGTGCATCTGGTAACCCAAAAATTCAAATATGGTCCTAAATGCATTTAAGGGTCATTCTGATATTAATGCCCGCTATGGAAACACCCTACTACGGCCCTCTCTCTGTCGGGGGCGACCTGAGTGCATTATGGACACTTTGAAATTTCACGATGGATACTGATTGCTATACAAGCGGTAACCCAAAAACACAAATATGGTCATAAATGCATTTAACGGTCATTCTGATTTTAATGCCCGCTATAGGAGCACCCTACTACGGCCCTCTTTCACTCAGGGCCGTCCTGGGTGCTTTATGGACTGTTTGACAAGTGCTGGAGGAGGAAATAGAGCCGTGCACCTGGTGATTGAAACCGTGCATCTGGTAACCCAAAAACACAAATATGGTCATAAATGCATTTAACGGTCATTCTGATTTTAATGCCCGCTATAGGAGCACCCTACTACGGCCCTCTTTCACTCAGGGCCGTCCTGGGTGCTTTATGGACTGTTTGACAAGTGCTGGAGGAGGAAATAGAGCCGTGCACCTGGTGATTGAAACCGTGCACCTGGTGATTGAAAACGTGCATCTGGTAACCCAAAAATTCAAATATGGTCCTAAATGCATTTAAGGGTCATTCTGATATTAATGCCCGCTATGGAAACACCCTACTACGGCCCTCTCTCTGTCGGGGGCGACCTGAGTGCATTATGGACACTTTGAAATTTCACGATGGATACTGATTGCTATACAAGCGGTAACCCAAAAACACAAATATGGTCATAAATGCATTTAACGGTCATTCTGATTTTAATGCCCGCTATAGGAGCACCCTACTACGGCCCTCTTTCACTCAGGGCCGTCCTGGGTGCTTTATGGACTGTTTGACAAGTGCTGGAGGAGGAAATAGAGCCGTGCACCTGGTGATTGAAACCGTGCATCTGGTAACCCAAAAACACAAATATGGTCATAAATGCATTTAACGGTCATTCTGATTTTAATGCCCGCTATAGGAGCACCCTACTACGGCCCTCTTTCACTCAGGGCCGTCCTGGGTGCTTTATGGACTGTTTGACAAGTGCTGGAGGAGGAAATAGAGCCGTGCACCTGGTGATTGAAACCGTGCATCTGGTAACCCAAAAACACAAATATGGTCATAAATGCATTTAACGGTCATTCTGATTTTAATGCCCGCTATAGGAGCACCCTACTACGGCCCTCTTTCACTCAGGGCCGTCCTGGGTGCTTTATGGACTGTTTGACAAGTGCTGGAGGAGGAAATAGAGCCGTGCACCTGGTGATTGAAACCGTGCACCTGGTGATTGAAAACGTGCATCTGGTAACCCAAAAATTCAAATATGGTCCTAAATGCATTTAAGGGTCATTCTGATATTAATGCCCGCTATGGAAACACCCTACTACGGCCCTCTCTCTGTCGGGGGCGACCTGAGTGCATTATGGACACTTTGAAATTTCACGATGGATACTGATTGCTATACAAGCGGTAACCCAAAAACACAAATATGGTCATAAATGCATTTAACGGTCATTCTGATTTTAATGCCCGCTATAGGAGCACCCTACTACGGCCCTCTTTCACTCAGGGCCGTCCTGGGTGCTTTATGGACTGTTTGACAAGTGCTGGAGGAGGAAATAGAGCCGTGCACCTGGTGATTGAAACCGTGCATCTGGTAACCCAAAAACACAAATATGGTCATAAATGCATTTAACGGTCATTCTGATTTTAATGCCCGCTATAGGAGCACCCTACTACGGCCCTCTTTCACTCAGGGCCGTCCTGGGTGCTTTATGGACTGTTTGACAAGTGCTGGAGGAGGAAATAGAGCCGTGCACCTGGTGATTGAAACCGTGCATCTGGTAACCCAAAAACACAAATATGGTCATAAATGCATTTAACGGTCATTCTGATTTTAATGCCCGCTATAGGAGCACCCTACTACGGCCCTCTTTCACTCAGGGCCGTCCTGGGTGCTTTATGGACTGTTTGACAAGTGCTGGAGGAGGAAATAGAGCCGTGCACCTGGTGATTGAAACCGTGCACCTGGTGATTGAAAACGTGCATCTGGTAACCCAAAAATTCAAATATGGTCCTAAATGCATTTAAGGGTCATTCTGATATTAATGCCCGCTATGGAAACACCCTACTACGGCCCTCTCTCTGTCGGGGGCGACCTGAGTGCATTATGGACACTTTGAAATTTCACGATGGATACTGATTGCTATACAAGCGGTAACCCAAAAACACAAATATGGTCATAAATGCATTTAACGGTCATTCTGATTTTAATGCCCGCTATAGGAGCACCCTACTACGGCCCTCTTTCACTCAGGGCCGTCCTGGGTGCTTTATGGACTGTTTGACAAGTGCTGGAGGAGGAAATAGAGCCGTGCACCTGGTGATTGAAACCGTGCATCTGGTAACCCAAAAACACAAATATGGTCATAAATGCATTTAACGGTCATTCTGATTTTAATGCCCGCTATAGGAGCACCCTACTACGGCCCTCTTTCACTCAGGGCCGTCCTGGGTGCTTTATGGACTGTTTGACAAGTGCTGGAGGAGGAAATAGAGCCGTGCACCTGGTGATTGAAACCGTGCATCTGGTAACCCAAAAACACAAATATGGTCATAAATGCATTTAACGGTCATTCTGATTTTAATGCCCGCTATAGGAGCACCCTACTACGGCCCTCTTTCACTCAGGGCCGTCCTGGGTGCTTTATGGACTGTTTGACAAGTGCTGGAGGAGGAAATAGAGCCGTGCACCTGGTGATTGAAACCGTGCACCTGGTGATTGAAAACGTGCATCTGGTAACCCAAAAATTCAAATATGGTCCTAAATGCATTTAAGGGTCATTCTGATATTAATGCCCGCTATGGAAACACCCTACTACGGCCCTCTCTCTGTCGGGGGCGACCTGAGTGCATTATGGACACTTTGAAATTTCACGATGGATACTGATTGCTATACAAGCGGTAACCCAAAAACACAAATATGGTCATAAATGCATTTAACGGTCATTCTGATTTTAATGCCCGCTATAGGAGCACCCTACTACGGCCCTCTTTCACTCAGGGCCGTCCTGGGTGCTTTATGGACTGTTTGACAAGTGCTGGAGGAGGAAATAGAGCCGTGCACCTGGTGATTGAAACCGTGCATCTGGTAACCCAAAAACACAAATATGGTCATAAATGCATTTAACGGTCATTCTGATTTTAATGCCCGCTATAGGAGCACCCTACTACGGCCCTCTTTCACTCAGGGCCGTCCTGGGTGCTTTATGGACTGTTTGACAAGTGCTGGAGGAGGAAATAGAGCCGTGCACCTGGTGATTGAAACCGTGCACCTGGTGATTGAAAACGTGCATCTGGTAACCCAAAAATTCAAATATGGTCCTAAATGCATTTAAGGGTCATTCTGATATTAATGCCCGCTATGGAAACACCCTACTACGGCCCTCTCTCTGTCGGGGGCGACCTGAGTGCATTATGGACACTTTGAAATTTCACGATGGATACTGATTGCTATACAAGCGGTAACCCAAAAACACAAATATGGTCATAAATGCATTTAACGGTCATTCTGATTTTAATGCCCGCTATAGGAGCACCCTACTACGGCCCTCTTTCACTCAGGGCCGTCCTGGGTGCTTTATGGACTGTTTGACAAGTGCTGGAGGAGGAAATAGAGCCGTGCACCTGGTGATTGAAACCGTGCATCTGGTAACCCAAAAACACAAATATGGTCATAAATGCATTTAACGGTCATTCTGATTTTAATGCCCGCTATAGGAGCACCCTACTACGGCCCTCTTTCACTCAGGGCCGTCCTGGGTGCTTTATGGACTGTTTGACAAGTGCTGGAGGAGGAAATAGAGCCGTGCACCTGGTGATTGAAACCGTGCATCTGGTAACCCAAAAACACAAATATGGTCATAAATGCATTTAACGGTCATTCTGATTTTAATGCCCGCTATAGGAGCACCCTACTACGGCCCTCTTTCACTCAGGGCCGTCCTGGGTGCTTTATGGACTGTTTGACAAGTGCTGGAGGAGGAAATAGAGCCGTGCACCTGGTGATTGAAACCGTGCACCTGGTGATTGAAAACGTGCATCTGGTAACCCAAAAATTCAAATATGGTCCTAAATGCATTTAAGGGTCATTCTGATATTAATGCCCGCTATGGAAACACCCTACTACGGCCCTCTCTCTGTCGGGGGCGACCTGAGTGCATTATGGACACTTTGAAATTTCACGATGGATACTGATTGCTATACAAGCGGTAACCCAAAAACACAAATATGGTCATAAATGCATTTAACGGTCATTCTGATTTTAATGCCCGCTATAGGAGCACCCTACTACGGCCCTCTTTCACTCAGGGCCGTCCTGGGTGCTTTATGGACTGTTTGACAAGTGCTGGAGGAGGAAATAGAGCCGTGCACCTGGTGATTGAAACCGTGCATCTGGTAACCCAAAAACACAAATATGGTCATAAATGCATTTAACGGTCATTCTGATTTTAATGCCCGCTATAGGAGCACCCTACTACGGCCCTCTTTCACTCAGGGCCGTCCTGGGTGCTTTATGGACTGTTTGACAAGTGCTGGAGGAGGAAATAGAGCCGTGCACCTGGTGATTGAAACCGTGCACCTGGTGATTGAAAACGTGCATCTGGTAACCCAAAAATTCAAATATGGTCCTAAATGCATTTAAGGGTCATTCTGATATTAATGCCCGCTATGGAAACACCCTACTACGGCCCTCTCTCTGTCGGGGGCGACCTGAGTGCATTATGGACACTTTGAAATTTCACGATGGATACTGATTGCTATACAAGCGGTAACCCAAAAACACAAATATGGTCATAAATGCATTTAACGGTCATTCTGATTTTAATGCCCGCTATAGGAGCACCCTACTACGGCCCTCTTTCACTCAGGGCCGTCCTGGGTGCTTTATGGACTGTTTGACAAGTGCTGGAGGAGGAAATAGAGCCGTGCACCTGGTGATTGAAACCGTGCATCTGGTAACCCAAAAACACAAATATGGTCATAAATGCATTTAACGGTCATTCTGATTTTAATGCCCGCTATAGGAGCACCCTACTACGGCCCTCTTTCACTCAGGGCCGTCCTGGGTGCTTTATGGACTGTTTGACAAGTGCTGGAGGAGGAAATAGAGCCGTGCACCTGGTGATTGAAACCGTGCACCTGGTGATTGAAAACGTGCATCTGGTAACCCAAAAATTCAAATATGGTCCTAAATGCATTTAAGGGTCATTCTGATATTAATGCCCGCTATGGAAACACCCTACTACGGCCCTCTCTCTGTCGGGGGCGACCTGAGTGCATTATGGACACTTTGAAATTTCACGATGGATACTGATTGCTATACAAGCGGTAACCCAAAAACACAAATATGGTCATAAATGCATTTAACGGTCATTCTGATTTTAATGCCCGCTATAGGAGCACCCTACTACGGCCCTCTTTCACTCAGGGCCGTCCTGGGTGCTTTATGGACTGTTTGACAAGTGCTGGAGGAGGAAATAGAGCCGTGCACCTGGTGATTGAAACCGTGCACCTGGTGATTGAAAACGTGCATCTGGTAACCCAAAAATTCAAATATGGTCCTAAATGCATTTAAGGGTCATTCTGATATTAATGCCCGCTATGGAAACACCCTACTACGGCCCTCTCTCTGTCGGGGGCGACCTGAGTGCATTATGGACACTTTGAAATTTCACGATGGATACTGATTGCTATACAAGCGGTAACCCAAAAACACAAATATGGTCATAAATGCATTTAACGGTCATTCTGATTTTAATGCCCGCTATAGGAGCACCCTACTACGGCCCTCTTTCACTCAGGGCCGTCCTGGGTGCTTTATGGACTGTTTGACAAGTGCTGGAGGAGGAAATAGAGCCGTGCACCTGGTGATTGAAACCGTGCATCTGGTAACCCAAAAACACAAATATGGTCATAAATGCATTTAACGGTCATTCTGATTTTAATGCCCGCTATAGGAGCACCCTACTACGGCCCTCTTTCACTCAGGGCCGTCCTGGGTGCTTTATGGACTGTTTGACAAGTGCTGGAGGAGGAAATAGAGCCGTGCACCTGGTGATTGAAACCGTGCACCTGGTGATTGAAAACGTGCATCTGGTAACCCAAAAATTCAAATATGGTCCTAAATGCATTTAAGGGTCATTCTGATATTAATGCCCGCTATGGAAACACCCTACTACGGCCCTCTCTCTGTCGGGGGCGACCTGAGTGCATTATGGACACTTTGAAATTTCACGATGGATACTGATTGCTATACAAGCGGTAACCCAAAAACACAAATATGGTCATAAATGCATTTAACGGTCATTCTGATTTTAATGCCCGCTATAGGAGCACCCTACTACGGCCCTCTTTCACTCAGGGCCGTCCTGGGTGCTTTATGGACTGTTTGACAAGTGCTGGAGGAGGAAATAGAGCCGTGCACCTGGTGATTGAAACCGTGCATCTGGTAACCCAAAAACACAAATATGGTCATAAATGCATTTAACGGTCATTCTGATTTTAATGCCCGCTATAGGAGCACCCTACTACGGCCCTCTTTCACTCAGGGCCGTCCTGGGTGCTTTATGGACTGTTTGACAAGTGCTGGAGGAGGAAATAGAGCCGTGCACCTGGTGATTGAAACCGTGCACCTGGTGATTGAAAACGTGCATCTGGTAACCCAAAAATTCAAATATGGTCCTAAATGCATTTAAGGGTCATTCTGATATTAATGCCCGCTATGGAAACACCCTACTACGGCCCTCTCTCTGTCGGGGGCGACCTGAGTGCATTATGGACACTTTGAAATTTCACGATGGATACTGATTGCTATACAAGCGGTAACCCAAAAACACAAATATGGTCATAAATGCATTTAACGGTCATTCTGATTTTAATGCCCGCTATAGGAGCACCCTACTACGGCCCTCTTTCACTCAGGGCCGTCCTGGGTGCTTTATGGACTGTTTGACAAGTGCTGGAGGAGGAAATAGAGCCGTGCACCTGGTGATTGAAACCGTGCACCTGGTGATTGAAAACGTGCATCTGGTAACCCAAAATTCAAATATGGTCCTAAATGCATTTAAGGGTCATTCTGATATTAATGCCCGCTATGGAAACACCCTACTACGGCCCTCTCTCTGTCGGGGGCGACCTGAGTGCATTATGGACACTTTGAAATTTCACGATGGATACTGATTGCTATACAAGCGGTAACCCAAAAACACAAATATGGTCATAAATGCATTTAACGGTCATTCTGATTTTAATGCCCGCTATAGGAGCACCCTACTACGGCCCTCTTTCACTCAGGGCCGTCCTGGGTGCTTTATGGACTGTTTGACAAGTGCTGGAGGAGGAAATAGAGCCGTGCACCTGGTGATTGAAACCGTGCATCTGGTAACCCAAAAACACAAATATGGTCATAAATGCATTTAACGGTCATTCTGATTTTAATGCCCGCTATAGGAGCACCCTACTACGGCCCTCTTTCACTCAGGGCCGTCCTGGGTGCTTTATGGACTGTTTGACAAGTGCTGGAGGAGGAAATAGAGCCGTGCACCTGGTGATTGAAACCGTGCACCTGGTGATTGAAAACGTGCATCTGGTAACCCAAAAATTCAAATATGGTCCTAAATGCATTTAAGGGTCATTCTGATATTAATGCCCGCTATGGAAACACCCTACTACGGCCCTCTCTCTGTCGGGGGCGACCTGAGTGCATTATGGACACTTTGAAATTTCACGATGGATACTGATTGCTATACAAGCGGTAACCCAAAAACACAAATATGGTCATAAATGCATTTAACGGTCATTCTGATTTTAATGCCCGCTATAGGAGCACCCTACTACGGCCCTCTTTCACTCAGGGCCGTCCTGGGTGCTTTATGGACTGTTTGACAAGTGCTGGAGGAGGAAATAGAGCCGTGCACCTGGTGATTGAAACCGTGCATCTGGTAACCCAAAAACACAAATATGGTCATAAATGCATTTAACGGTCATTCTGATTTTAATGCCCGCTATAGGAGCACCCTACTACGGCCCTCTTTCACTCAGGGCCGTCCTGGGTGCTTTATGGACTGTTTGACAAGTGCTGGAGGAGGAAATAGAGCCGTGCACCTGGTGATTGAAACCGTGCACCTGGTGATTGAAAACGTGCATCTGGTAACCCAAAAATTCAAATATGGTCCTAAATGCATTTAAGGGTCATTCTGATATTAATGCCCGCTATGGAAACACCCTACTACGGCCCTCTCTCTGTCGGGGGCGACCTGAGTGCATTATGGACACTTTGAAATTTCACGATGGATACTGATTGCTATACAAGCGGTAACCCAAAAACACAAATATGGTCATAAATGCATTTAACGGTCATTCTGATTTTAATGCCCGCTATAGGAGCACCCTACTACGGCCCTCTTTCACTCAGGGCCGTCCTGGGTGCTTTATGGACTGTTTGACAAGTGCTGGAGGAGGAAATAGAGCCGTGCACCTGGTGATTGAAACCGTGCATCTGGTAACCCAAAAACACAAATATGGTCATAAATGCATTTAACGGTCATTCTGATTTTAATGCCCGCTATAGGAGCACCCTACTACGGCCCTCTTTCACTCAGGGCCGTCCTGGGTGCTTTATGGACTGTTTGACAAGTGCTGGAGGAGGAAATAGAGCCGTGCACCTGGTGATTGAAACCGTGCATCTGGTAACCCAAAAACACAAATATGGTCATAAATGCATTTAACGGTCATTCTGATTTTAATGCCCGCTATAGGAGCACCCTACTACGGCCCTCTTTCACTCAGGGCCGTCCTGGGTGCTTTATGGACTGTTTGACAAGTGCTGGAGGAGGAAATAGAGCCGTGCACCTGGTGATTGAAACCGTGCACCTGGTGATTGAAAACGTGCATCTGGTAACCCAAAAATTCAAATATGGTCCTAAATGCATTTAAGGGTCATTCTGATATTAATGCCCGCTATGGAAACACCCTACTACGGCCCTCTCTCTGTCGGGGGCGACCTGAGTGCATTATGGACACTTTGAAATTTCACGATGGATACTGATTGCTATACAAGCGGTAACCCAAAAACACAAATATGGTCATAAATGCATTTAACGGTCATTCTGATTTTAATGCCCGCTATAGGAGCACCCTACTACGGCCCTCTTTCACTCAGGGCCGTCCTGGGTGCTTTATGGACTGTTTGACAAGTGCTGGAGGAGGAAATAGAGCCGTGCACCTGGTGATTGAAACCGTGCATCTGGTAACCCAAAAACACAAATATGGTCATAAATGCATTTAACGGTCATTCTGATTTTAATGCCCGCTATAGGAGCACCCTACTACGGCCCTCTTTCACTCAGGGCCGTCCTGGGTGCTTTATGGACTGTTTGACAAGTGCTGGAGGAGGAAATAGAGCCGTGCACCTGGTGATTGAAACCGTGCATCTGGTAACCCAAAAACACAAATATGGTCATAAATGCATTTAACGGTCATTCTGATTTTAATGCCCGCTATAGGAGCACCCTACTACGGCCCTCTTTCACTCAGGGCCGTCCTGGGTGCTTTATGGACTGTTTGACAAGTGCTGGAGGAGGAAATAGAGCCGTGCACCTGGTGATTGAAACCGTGCACCTGGTGATTGAAAACGTGCATCTGGTAACCCAAAAATTCAAATATGGTCCTAAATGCATTTAAGGGTCATTCTGATTTAATGCCCGCTATGGAACACCCTACTACGGCCCTCTCTCTGTCGGGGGCGACCTGAGTGCATTATGGACACTTTGAAATTTCACGATGGATACTGATTGCTATACAAGCGGTAACCCAAAAACACAAATATGGTCATAAATGCATTTAACGGTCATTCTGATTTTAATGCCCGCTATAGGAGCACCCTACTACGGCCCTCTTTCACTCAGGGCCGTCCTGGGTGCTTTATGGACTGTTTGACAAGTGCTGGAGGAGGAAATAGAGCCGTGCACCTGGTGATTGAAACCGTGCACCTGGTGATTGAAAACGTGCATCTGGTAACCCAAAAATTCAAATATGGTCCTAAATGCATTTAAGGGTCATTCTGATATTAATGCCCGCTATGGAAACACCCTACTACGGCCCTCTCTCTGTCGGGGGCGACCTGAGTGCATTATGGACACTTTGAAATTTCACGATGGATACTGATTGCTATACAAGCGGTAACCCAAAAACACAAATATGGTCATAAATGCATTTAACGGTCATTCTGATTTTAATGCCCGCTATAGGAGCACCCTACTACGGCCCTCTTTCACTCAGGGCCGTCCTGGGTGCTTTATGGACTGTTTGACAAGTGCTGGAGGAGGAAATAGAGCCGTGCACCTGGTGATTGAAACCGTGCATCTGGTAACCCAAAAACACAAATATGGTCATAAATGCATTTAACGGTCATTCTGATTTTAATGCCCGCTATAGGAGCACCCTACTACGGCCCTCTTTCACTCAGGGCCGTCCTGGGTGCTTTATGGACTGTTTGACAAGTGCTGGAGGAGGAAATAGAGCCGTGCACCTGGTGATTGAAACCGTGCACCTGGTGATTGAAAACGTGCATCTGGTAACCCAAAAATTCAAATATGGTCCTAAATGCATTTAAGGGTCATTCTGATATTAATGCCCGCTATGGAAACACCCTACTACGGCCCTCTCTCTGTCGGGGGCGACCTGAGTGCATTATGGACACTTTGAAATTTCACGATGGATACTGATTGCTATACAAGCGGTAACCCAAAAACACAAATATGGTCATAAATGCATTTAACGGTCATTCTGATTTTAATGCCCGCTATAGGAGCACCCTACTACGGCCCTCTTTCACTCAGGGCCGTCCTGGGTGCTTTATGGACTGTTTGACAAGTGCTGGAGGAGGAAATAGAGCCGTGCACCTGGTGATTGAAACCGTGCATCTGGTAACCCAAAAACACAAATATGGTCATAAATGCATTTAACGGTCATTCTGATTTTAATGCCCGCTATAGGAGCACCCTACTACGGCCCTCTTTCACTCAGGGCCGTCCTGGGTGCTTTATGGACTGTTTGACAAGTGCTGGAGGAGGAAATAGAGCCGTGCACCTGGTGATTGAAACCGTGCATCTGGTAACCCAAAAACACAAATATGGTCATAAATGCATTTAACGGTCATTCTGATTTTAATGCCCGCTATAGGAGCACCCTACTACGGCCCTCTTTCACTCAGGGCCGTCCTGGGTGCTTTATGGACTGTTTGACAAGTGCTGGAGGAGGAAATAGAGCCGTGCACCTGGTGATTGAAACCGTGCACCTGGTGATTGAAAACGTGCATCTGGTAACCCAAAAATTCAAATATGGTCCTAAATGCATTTAAGGGTCATTCTGATATTAATGCCCGCTATGGAAACACCCTACTACGGCCCTCTCTCTGTCGGGGGCGACCTGAGTGCATTATGGACACTTTGAAATTTCACGATGGATACTGATTGCTATACAAGCGGTAACCCAAAAACACAAATATGGTCATAAATGCATTTAACGGTCATTCTGATTTTAATGCCCGCTATAGGAGCACCCTACTACGGCCCTCTTTCACTCAGGGCCGTCCTGGGTGCTTTATGGACTGTTTGACAAGTGCTGGAGGAGGAAATAGAGCCGTGCACCTGGTGATTGAAACCGTGCATCTGGTAACCCAAAAACACAAATATGGTCATAAATGCATTTAACGGTCATTCTGATTTTAATGCCCGCTATAGGAGCACCCTACTACGGCCCTCTTTCACTCAGGGCCGTCCTGGGTGCTTTATGGACTGTTTGACAAGTGCTGGAGGAGGAAATAGAGCCGTGCACCTGGTGATTGAAACCGTGCACCTGGTGATTGAAAACGTGCATCTGGTAACCCAAAAATTCAAATATGGTCCTAAATGCATTTAAGGGTCATTCTGATATTAATGCCCGCTATGGAAACACCCTACTACGGCCCTCTCTCTGTCGGGGGCGACCTGAGTGCATTATGGACACTTTGAAATTTCACGATGGATACTGATTGCTATACAAGCGGTAACCCAAAAACACAAATATGGTCATAAATGCATTTAACGGTCATTCTGATTTTAATGCCCGCTATAGGAGCACCCTACTACGGCCCTCTTTCACTCAGGGCCGTCCTGGGTGCTTTATGGACTGTTTGACAAGTGCTGGAGGAGGAAATAGAGCCGTGCACCTGGTGATTGAAACCGTGCATCTGGTAACCCAAAAACACAAATATGGTCATAAATGCATTTAACGGTCATTCTGATTTTAATGCCCGCTATAGGAGCACCCTACTACGGCCCTCTTTCACTCAGGGCCGTCCTGGGTGCTTTATGGACTGTTTGACAAGTGCTGGAGGAGGAAATAGAGCCGTGCACCTGGTGATTGAAACCGTGCATCTGGTAACCCAAAAACACAAATATGGTCATAAATGCATTTAACGGTCATTCTGATTTTAATGCCCGCTATAGGAGCACCCTACTACGGCCCTCTTTCACTCAGGGCCGTCCTGGGTGCTTTATGGACTGTTTGACAAGTGCTGGAGGAGGAAATAGAGCCGTGCACCTGGTGATTGAAACCGTGCACCTGGTGATTGAAAACGTGCATCTGGTAACCCAAAAATTCAAATATGGTCCTAAATGCATTTAAGGGTCATTCTGATATTAATGCCCGCTATGGAAACACCCTACTACGGCCCTCTCTCTGTCGGGGCGACCTGAGTGCATTATGGACACTTTGAAATTTCACGATGGATACTGATTGCTATACAAGCGGTAACCCAAAACACAAATATGGTCATAAATGCATTTAACGGTCATTCTGATTTTAATGCCCGCTATAGGAGCACCCTACTACGGCCCTCTTTCACTCAGGGCCGTCCTGGGTGCTTTATGGACTGTTTGACAAGTGCTGGAGGAGGAAATAGAGCCGTGCACCTGGTGATTGAAACCGTGCATCTGGTAACCCAAAAACACAAATATGGTCATAAATGCATTTAACGGTCATTCTGATTTTAATGCCCGCTATAGGAGCACCCTACTACGGCCCTCTTTCACTCAGGGCCGTCCTGGGTGCTTTATGGACTGTTTGACAAGTGCTGGAGGAGGAAATAGAGCCGTGCACCTGGTGATTGAAACCGTGCATCTGGTAACCCAAAAACACAAATATGGTCATAAATGCATTTAACGGTCATTCTGATTTTAATGCCCGCTATAGGAGCACCCTACTACGGCCCTCTTTCACTCAGGGCCGTCCTGGGTGCTTTATGGACTGTTTGACAAGTGCTGGAGGAGGAAATAGAGCCGTGCACCTGGTGATTGAAACCGTGCACCTGGTGATTGAAAACGTGCATCTGGTAACCCAAAAATTCAAATATGGTCCTAAATGCATTTAAGGGTCATTCTGATATTAATGCCCGCTATGGAAACACCCTACTACGGCCCTCTCTCTGTCGGGGGCGACCTGAGTGCATTATGGACACTTTGAAATTTCACGATGGATACTGATTGCTATACAAGCGGTAACCCAAAAACACAAATATGGTCATAAATGCATTTAACGGTCATTCTGATTTTAATGCCCGCTATAGGAGCACCCTACTACGGCCCTCTTTCACTCAGGGCCGTCCTGGGTGCTTTATGGACTGTTTGACAAGTGCTGGAGGAGGAAATAGAGCCGTGCACCTGGTGATTGAAACCGTGCATCTGGTAACCCAAAAACACAAATATGGTCATAAATGCATTTAACGGTCATTCTGATTTTAATGCCCGCTATAGGAGCACCCTACTACGGCCCTCTTTCACTCAGGGCCGTCCTGGGTGCTTTATGGACTGTTTGACAAGTGCTGGAGGAGGAAATAGAGCCGTGCACCTGGTGATTGAAACCGTGCATCTGGTAACCCAAAAACACAAATATGGTCATAAATGCATTTAACGGTCATTCTGATTTTAATGCCCGCTATAGGAGCACCCTACTACGGCCCTCTTTCACTCAGGGCCGTCCTGGTGCTTTATGGACTGTTTGACAAGTGCTGGAGGAGGAAATTGCACCTGGTGATGAAACCTGACCTGGTGATGAAAAGCTGGTAACCCAAAAATTCAAATATGGTCCTAAATGCATTTAACGGTCATTCTGATTTTAATGCCCGCTATGGAGCACCCTACTACGGCCCTCTTTCACTCAGGGCCGTCCTGGGTGCTTTATGGACTGTTTGAAAGTGCTGGAGGAGGAAATAGAGCCGTGCACCTTGATTGAAACCAATCTGGTAACCCAAAAACACAAATATGGTCATAAATGCATTTAACGGTCATTCTGATTTTAATGCCCGCTATAGGAGCACCCTACTACGGCCCTCTTTCACTCAGGGCCGTCCTGGGTGCTTTATGGACTGTTTGACAAGTGCTGGAGGAGGAAATAGAGCCGTGCACCTGGTGATTGAAACCGTGCATCTGGTAACCCAAAAACACAAATATGGTCATAAATGCATTTAACGGTCATTCTGATTTTAATGCCCGCTATAGGAGCACCCTACTACGGCCCTCTTTCACTCAGGGCCGTCCTGGGTGCTTTATGGACTGTTTGACAAGTGCTGGAGGAGGAAATAGAGCCGTGCACCTGGTGATTGAAACCGTGCACCTGGTGATTGAAAACGTGCATCTGGTAACCCAAAAATTCAAATATGGTCCTAAATGCATTTAAGGGTCATTCTGATATTAATGCCCGCTATGGAAACACCCTACTACGGCCCTCTCTCTGTCGGGGGCGACCTGAGTGCATTATGGACACTTTGAAATTTCACGATGGATACTGATTGCTATACAAGCGGTAACCCAAAAACACAAATATGGTCATAAATGCATTTAACGGTCATTCTGATTTTAATGCCCGCTATAGGAGCACCCTACTACGGCCCTCTTTCACTCAGGGCCGTCCTGGGTGCTTTATGGACTGTTTGACAAGTGCTGGAGGAGGAAATAGAGCCGTGCACCTGGTGATTGAAACCGTGCATCTGGTAACCCAAAAACACAAATATGGTCATAAATGCATTTAACGGTCATTCTGATTTTAATGCCCGCTATAGGAGCACCCTACTACGGCCCTCTTTCACTCAGGGCCGTCCTGGGTGCTTTATGGACTGTTTGACAAGTGCTGGAGGAGGAAATAGAGCCGTGCACCTGGTGATTGAAACCGTGCACCTGGTGATTGAAAACGTGCATCTGGTAACCCAAAAATTCAAATATGGTCCTAAATGCATTTAAGGGTCATTCTGATATTAATGCCCGCTATGGAAACACCCTACTACGGCCCTCTCTCTGTCGGGGGCGACCTGAGTGCATTATGGACACTTTGAAATTTCACGATGGATACTGATTGCTATACAAGCGGTAACCCAAAAACACAAATATGGTCATAAATGCATTTAACGGTCATTCTGATTTTAATGCCCGCTATAGGAGCACCCTACTACGGCCCTCTTTCACTCAGGGCCGTCCTGGGTGCTTTATGGACTGTTTGACAAGTGCTGGAGGAGGAAATAGAGCCGTGCACCTGGTGATTGAAACCGTGCATCTGGTAACCCAAAAACACAAATATGGTCATAAATGCATTTAACGGTCATTCTGATTTTAATGCCCGCTATAGGAGCACCCTACTACGGCCCTCTTTCACTCAGGGCCGTCCTGGGTGCTTTATGGACTGTTTGACAAGTGCTGGAGGAGGAAATAGAGCCGTGCACCTGGTGATTGAAACCGTGCATCTGGTAACCCAAAAACACAAATATGGTCATAAATGCATTTAACGGTCATTCTGATTTTAATGCCCGCTATAGGAGCACCCTACTACGGCCCTCTTTCACTCAGGGCCGTCCTGGGTGCTTTATGGACTGTTTGACAAGTGCTGGAGGAGGAAATAGAGCCGTGCACCTGGTGATTGAAACCGTGCACCTGGTGATTGAAAACGTGCATCTGGTAACCCAAAAATTCAAATATGGTCCTAAATGCATTTAAGGGTCATTCTGATATTAATGCCCGCTATGGAAACACCCTACTACGGCCCTCTCTCTGTCGGGGGCGACCTGAGTGCATTATGGACACTTTGAAATTTCACGATGGATACTGATTGCTATACAAGCGGTAACCCAAAAACACAAATATGGTCATAAATGCATTTAACGGTCATTCTGATTTTAATGCCCGCTATAGGAGCACCCTACTACGGCCCTCTTTCACTCAGGGCCGTCCTGGGTGCTTTATGGACTGTTTGACAAGTGCTGGAGGAGGAAATAGAGCCGTGCACCTGGTGATTGAAACCGTGCATCTGGTAACCCAAAAACACAAATATGGTCATAAATGCATTTAACGGTCATTCTGATTTTAATGCCCGCTATAGGAGCACCCTACTACGGCCCTCTTTCACTCAGGGCCGTCCTGGGTGCTTTATGGACTGTTTGACAAGTGCTGGAGGAGGAAATAGAGCCGTGCACCTGGTGATTGAAACCGTGCATCTGGTAACCCAAAAACACAAATATGGTCATAAATGCATTTAACGGTCATTCTGATTTTAATGCCCGCTATAGGAGCACCCTACTACGGCCCTCTTTCACTCAGGGCCGTCCTGGGTGCTTTATGGACTGTTTGACAAGTGCTGGAGGAGGAAATAGAGCCGTGCACCTGGTGATTGAAACCGTGCACCTGGTGATTGAAAACGTGCATCTGGTAACCCAAAAATTCAAATATGGTCCTAAATGCATTTAAGGGTCATTCTGATATTAATGCCCGCTATGGAAACACCCTACTACGGCCCTCTCTCTGTCGGGGGCGACCTGAGTGCATTATGGACACTTTGAAATTTCACGATGGATACTGATTGCTATACAAGCGGTAACCCAAAAACACAAATATGGTCATAAATGCATTTAACGGTCATTCTGATTTTAATGCCCGCTATAGGAGCACCCTACTACGGCCCTCTTTCACTCAGGGCCGTCCTGGGTGCTTTATGGACTGTTTGACAAGTGCTGGAGGAGGAAATAGAGCCGTGCACCTGGTGATTGAAACCGTGCATCTGGTAACCCAAAAACACAAATATGGTCATAAATGCATTTAACGGTCATTCTGATTTTAATGCCCGCTATAGGAGCACCCTACTACGGCCCTCTTTCACTCAGGGCCGTCCTGGGTGCTTTATGGACTGTTTGACAAGTGCTGGAGGAGGAAATAGAGCCGTGCACCTGGTGATTGAAACCGTGCATCTGGTAACCCAAAAACACAAATATGGTCATAAATGCATTTAACGGTCATTCTGATTTTAATGCCCGCTATAGGAGCACCCTACTACGGCCCTCTTTCACTCAGGGCCGTCCTGGGTGCTTTATGGACTGTTTGACAAGTGCTGGAGGAGGAAATAGAGCCGTGCACCTGGTGATTGAAACCGTGCACCTGGTGATTGAAAACGTGCATCTGGTAACCCAAAAATTCAAATATGGTCCTAAATGCATTTAAGGGTCATTCTGATATTAATGCCCGCTATGGAAACACCCTACTACGGCCCTCTCTCTGTCGGGGGCGACCTGAGTGCATTATGGACACTTTGAAATTTCACGATGGATACTGATTGCTATACAAGCGGTAACCCAAAAACACAAATATGGTCATAAATGCATTTAACGGTCATTCTGATTTTAATGCCCGCTATAGGAGCACCCTACTACGGCCCTCTTTCACTCAGGGCCGTCCTGGGTGCTTTATGGACTGTTTGACAAGTGCTGGAGGAGGAAATAGAGCCGTGCACCTGGTGATTGAAACCGTGCATCTGGTAACCCAAAAACACAAATATGGTCATAAATGCATTTAACGGTCATTCTGATTTTAATGCCCGCTATAGGAGCACCCTACTACGGCCCTCTTTCACTCAGGGCCGTCCTGGGTGCTTTATGGACTGTTTGACAAGTGCTGGAGGAGGAAATAGAGCCGTGCACCTGGTGATTGAAACCGTGCACCTGGTGATTGAAAACGTGCATCTGGTAACCCAAAAATTCAAATATGGTCCTAAATGCATTTAAGGGTCATTCTGATATTAATGCCCGCTATGGAAACACCCTACTACGGCCCTCTCTCTGTCGGGGGCGACCTGAGTGCATTATGGACACTTTGAAATTTCACGATGGATACTGATTGCTATACAAGCGGTAACCCAAAAACACAAATATGGTCATAAATGCATTTAACGGTCATTCTGATTTTAATGCCCGCTATAGGAGCACCCTACTACGGCCCTCTTTCACTCAGGGCCGTCCTGGGTGCTTTATGGACTGTTTGACAAGTGCTGGAGGAGGAAATAGAGCCGTGCACCTGGTGATTGAAACCGTGCATCTGGTAACCCAAAAACACAAATATGGTCATAAATGCATTTAACGGTCATTCTGATTTTAATGCCCGCTATAGGAGCACCCTACTACGGCCCTCTTTCACTCAGGGCCGTCCTGGGTGCTTTATGGACTGTTTGACAAGTGCTGGAGGAGGAAATAGAGCCGTGCACCTGGTGATTGAAACCGTGCATCTGGTAACCCAAAAACACAAATATGGTCATAAATGCATTTAACGGTCATTCTGATTTTAATGCCCGCTATAGGAGCACCCTACTACGGCCCTCTTTCACTCAGGGCCGTCCTGGGTGCTTTATGGACTGTTTGACAAGTGCTGGAGGAGGAAATAGAGCCGTGCACCTGGTGATTGAAACCGTGCACCTGGTGATTGAAAACGTGCATCTGGTAACCCAAAAATTCAAATATGGTCCTAAATGCATTTAAGGGTCATTCTGATATTAATGCCCGCTATGGAAACACCCTACTACGGCCCTCTCTCTGTCGGGGGCGACCTGAGTGCATTATGGACACTTTGAAATTTCACGATGGATACTGATTGCTATACAAGCGGTAACCCAAAAACACAAATATGGTCATAAATGCATTTAACGGTCATTCTGATTTTAATGCCCGCTATAGGAGCACCCTACTACGGCCCTCTTTCACTCAGGGCCGTCCTGGGTGCTTTATGGACTGTTTGACAAGTGCTGGAGGAGGAAATAGAGCCGTGCACCTGGTGATTGAAACCGTGCATCTGGTAACCCAAAAACACAAATATGGTCATAAATGCATTTAACGGTCATTCTGATTTTAATGCCCGCTATAGGAGCACCCTACTACGGCCCTCTTTCACTCAGGGCCGTCCTGGGTGCTTTATGGACTGTTTGACAAGTGCTGGAGGAGGAAATAGAGCCGTGCACCTGGTGATTGAAACCGTGCACCTGGTGATTGAAAACGTGCATCTGGTAACCCAAAAATTCAAATATGGTCCTAAATGCATTTAAGGGTCATTCTGATATTAATGCCCGCTATGGAAACACCCTACTACGGCCCTCTCTCTGTCGGGGGCGACCTGAGTGCATTATGGACACTTTGAAATTTCACGATGGATACTGATTGCTATACAAGCGGTAACCCAAAAACACAAATATGGTCATAAATGCATTTAACGGTCATTCTGATTTTAATGCCCGCTATAGGAGCACCCTACTACGGCCCTCTTTCACTCAGGGCCGTCCTGGGTGCTTTATGGACTGTTTGACAAGTGCTGGAGGAGGAAATAGAGCCGTGCACCTGGTGATTGAAACCGTGCATCTGGTAACCCAAAAACACAAATATGGTCATAAATGCATTTAACGGTCATTCTGATTTTAATGCCCGCTATAGGAGCACCCTACTACGGCCCTCTTTCACTCAGGGCCGTCCTGGGTGCTTTATGGACTGTTTGACAAGTGCTGGAGGAGGAAATAGAGCCGTGCACCTGGTGATTGAAACCGTGCACCTGGTGATTGAAAACGTGCATCTGGTAACCCAAAAATTCAAATATGGTCCTAAATGCATTTAAGGGTCATTCTGATATTAATGCCCGCTATGGAAACACCCTACTACGGCCCTCTCTCTGTCGGGGGCGACCTGAGTGCATTATGGACACTTTGAAATTTCACGATGGATACTGATTGCTATACAAGCGGTAACCCAAAAACACAAATATGGTCATAAATGCATTTAACGGTCATTCTGATTTTAATGCCCGCTATAGGAGCACCCTACTACGGCCCTCTTTCACTCAGGGCCGTCCTGGGTGCTTTATGGACTGTTTGACAAGTGCTGGAGGAGGAAATAGAGCCGTGCACCTGGTGATTGAAACCGTGCACCTGGTGATTGAAAACGTGCATCTGGTAACCCAAAAATTCAAATATGGTCCTAAATGCATTTAAGGGTCATTCTGATATTAATGCCCGCTATGGAAACACCCTACTACGGCCCTCTCTCTGTCGGGGGCGACCTGAGTGCATTATGGACACTTTGAAATTTCACGATGGATACTGATTGCTATACAAGCGGTAACCCAAAAACACAAATATGGTCATAAATGCATTTAACGGTCATTCTGATTTTAATGCCCGCTATAGGAGCACCCTACTACGGCCCTCTTTCACTCAGGGCCGTCCTGGGTGCTTTATGGACTGTTTGACAAGTGCTGGAGGAGGAAATAGAGCCGTGCACCTGGTGATTGAAACCGTGCATCTGGTAACCCAAAAACACAAATATGGTCATAAATGCATTTAACGGTCATTCTGATTTTAATGCCCGCTATAGGAGCACCCTACTACGGCCCTCTTTCACTCAGGGCCGTCCTGGGTGCTTTATGGACTGTTTGACAAGTGCTGGAGGAGGAAATAGAGCCGTGCACCTGGTGATTGAAACCGTGCATCTGGTAACCCAAAAACACAAATATGGTCATAAATGCATTTAACGGTCATTCTGATTTTAATGCCCGCTATAGGAGCACCCTACTACGGCCCTCTTTCACTCAGGGCCGTCCTGGGTGCTTTATGGACTGTTTGACAAGTGCTGGAGGAGGAAATAGAGCCGTGCACCTGGTGATTGAAACCGTGCACCTGGTGATTGAAAACGTGCATCTGGTAACCCAAAAATTCAAATATGGTCCTAAATGCATTTAAGGGTCATTCTGATATTAATGCCCGCTATGGAAACACCCTACTACGGCCCTCTCTCTGTCGGGGGCGACCTGAGTGCATTATGGACACTTTGAAATTTCACGATGGATACTGATTGCTATACAAGCGGTAACCCAAAAACACAAATATGGTCATAAATGCATTTAACGGTCATTCTGATTTTAATGCCCGCTATAGGAGCACCCTACTACGGCCCTCTTTCACTCAGGGCCGTCCTGGGTGCTTTATGGACTGTTTGACAAGTGCTGGAGGAGGAAATAGAGCCGTGCACCTGGTGATTGAAACCGTGCATCTGGTAACCCAAAAACACAAATATGGTCATAAATGCATTTAACGGTCATTCTGATTTTAATGCCCGCTATAGGAGCACCCTACTACGGCCCTCTTTCACTCAGGGCCGTCCTGGGTGCTTTATGGACTGTTTGACAAGTGCTGGAGGAGGAAATAGAGCCGTGCACCTGGTGATTGAAACCGTGCATCTGGTAACCCAAAAACACAAATATGGTCATAAATGCATTTAACGGTCATTCTGATTTTAATGCCCGCTATAGGAGCACCCTACTACGGCCCTCTTTCACTCAGGGCCGTCCTGGGTGCTTTATGGACTGTTTGACAAGTGCTGGAGGAGGAAATAGAGCCGTGCACCTGGTGATTGAAACCGTGCACCTGGTGATTGAAAACGTGCATCTGGTAACCCAAAAATTCAAATATGGTCCTAAATGCATTTAAGGGTCATTCTGATATTAATGCCCGCTATGGAAACACCCTACTACGGCCCTCTCTCTGTCGGGGGCGACCTGAGTGCATTATGGACACTTTGAAATTTCACGATGGATACTGATTGCTATACAAGCGGTAACCCAAAAACACAAATATGGTCATAAATGCATTTAACGGTCATTCTGATTTTAATGCCCGCTATAGGAGCACCCTACTACGGCCCTCTTTCACTCAGGGCCGTCCTGGGTGCTTTATGGACTGTTTGACAAGTGCTGGAGGAGGAAATAGAGCCGTGCACCTGGTGATTGAAACCGTGCACCTGGTGATTGAAAACGTGCATCTGGTAACCCAAAAATTCAAATATGGTCCTAAATGCATTTAAGGGTCATTCTGATATTAATGCCCGCTATGGAAACACCCTACTACGGCCCTCTCTCTGTCGGGGGCGACCTGAGTGCATTATGGACACTTTGAAATTTCACGATGGATACTGATTGCTATACAAGCGGTAACCCAAAAACACAAATATGGTCATAAATGCATTTAACGGTCATTCTGATTTTAATGCCCGCTATAGGAGCACCCTACTACGGCCCTCTTTCACTCAGGGCCGTCCTGGGTGCTTTATGGACTGTTTGACAAGTGCTGGAGGAGGAAATAGAGCCGTGCACCTGGTGATTGAAACCGTGCATCTGGTAACCCAAAAACACAAATATGGTCATAAATGCATTTAACGGTCATTCTGATTTTAATGCCCGCTATAGGAGCACCCTACTACGGCCCTCTTTCACTCAGGGCCGTCCTGGGTGCTTTATGGACTGTTTGACAAGTGCTGGAGGAGGAAATAGAGCCGTGCACCTGGTGATTGAAACCGTGCACCTGGTGATTGAAAACGTGCATCTGGTAACCCAAAAATTCAAATATGGTCCTAAATGCATTTAAGGGTCATTCTGATATTAATGCCCGCTATGGAAACACCCTACTACGGCCCTCTCTCTGTCGGGGGCGACCTGAGTGCATTATGGACACTTTGAAATTTCACGATGGATACTGATTGCTATACAAGCGGTAACCCAAAAACACAAATATGGTCATAAATGCATTTAACGGTCATTCTGATTTTAATGCCCGCTATAGGAGCACCCTACTACGGCCCTCTTTCACTCAGGGCCGTCCTGGGTGCTTTATGGACTGTTTGACAAGTGCTGGAGGAGGAAATAGAGCCGTGCACCTGGTGATTGAAACCGTGCATCTGGTAACCCAAAAACACAAATATGGTCATAAATGCATTTAACGGTCATTCTGATTTTAATGCCCGCTATAGGAGCACCCTACTACGGCCCTCTTTCACTCAGGGCCGTCCTGGGTGCTTTATGGACTGTTTGACAAGTGCTGGAGGAGGAAATAGAGCCGTGCACCTGGTGATTGAAACCGTGCACCTGGTGATTGAAAACGTGCATCTGGTAACCCAAAAATTCAAATATGGTCCTAAATGCATTTAAGGGTCATTCTGATATTAATGCCCGCTATGGAAACACCCTACTACGGCCCTCTCTCTGTCGGGGGCGACCTGAGTGCATTATGGACACTTTGAAATTTCACGATGGATACTGATTGCTATACAAGCGGTAACCCAAAAACACAAATATGGTCATAAATGCATTTAACGGTCATTCTGATTTTAATGCCCGCTATAGGAGCACCCTACTACGGCCCTCTTTCACTCAGGGCCGTCCTGGGTGCTTTATGGACTGTTTGACAAGTGCTGGAGGAGGAAATAGAGCCGTGCACCTGGTGATTGAAACCGTGCATCTGGTAACCCAAAAACACAAATATGGTCATAAATGCATTTAACGGTCATTCTGATTTTAATGCCCGCTATAGGAGCACCCTACTACGGCCCTCTTTCACTCAGGGCCGTCCTGGGTGCTTTATGGACTGTTTGACAAGTGCTGGAGGAGGAAATAGAGCCGTGCACCTGGTGATTGAAACCGTGCACCTGGTGATTGAAAACGTGCATCTGGTAACCCAAAAATTCAAATATGGTCCTAAATGCATTTAAGGGTCATTCTGATATTAATGCCCGCTATGGAAACACCCTACTACGGCCCTCTCTCTGTCGGGGGCGACCTGAGTGCATTATGGACACTTTGAAATTTCACGATGGATACTGATTGCTATACAAGCGGTAACCCAAAAACACAAATATGGTCATAAATGCATTTAACGGTCATTCTGATTTTAATGCCCGCTATAGGAGCACCCTACTACGGCCCTCTTTCACTCAGGGCCGTCCTGGGTGCTTTATGGACTGTTTGACAAGTGCTGGAGGAGGAAATAGAGCCGTGCACCTGGTGATTGAAACCGTGCATCTGGTAACCCAAAAACACAAATATGGTCATAAATGCATTTAACGGTCATTCTGATTTTAATGCCCGCTATAGGAGCACCCTACTACGGCCCTCTTTCACTCAGGGCCGTCCTGGGTGCTTTATGGACTGTTTGACAAGTGCTGGAGGAGGAAATAGAGCCGTGCACCTGGTGATTGAAACCGTGCATCTGGTAACCCAAAAACACAAATATGGTCATAAATGCATTTAACGGTCATTCTGATTTTAATGCCCGCTATAGGAGCACCCTACTACGGCCCTCTTTCACTCAGGGCCGTCCTGGGTGCTTTATGGACTGTTTGACAAGTGCTGGAGGAGGAAATAGAGCCGTGCACCTGGTGATTGAAACCGTGCATCTGGTAACCCAAAAACACAAATATGGTCATAAATGCATTTAACGGTCATTCTGATTTTAATGCCCGCTATAGGAGCACCCTACTACGGCCCTCTTTCACTCAGGGCCGTCCTGGGTGCTTTATGGACTGTTTGACAAGTGCTGGAGGAGGAAATAGAGCCGTGCACCTGGTGATTGAAACCGTGCACCTGGTGATTGAAAACGTGCATCTGGTAACCCAAAAATTCAAATATGGTCCTAAATGCCATTAAGGGTCATTCTGATATTAATGCCCGCTATGGAAACACCCTACTACGGCCCTCTCTCTGTCGGGGGCGACCTGAGTGCATTATGGACACTTTGAAATTTCACGATGGATACTGATGCTATACAAGCGGTAACCCAAAAACACAAATATGGTCATAAATGCATTTAACCGGTCATTCTGATTTTAATGCCCGCTATAGGAGCCCCTACTACGGCCCTCTTTCACTCAGGGCCGTCCTGGGTGCTTTAGGACTGTTGACAAGTGCTGGAGGGAGGAAATAGAGCCGTGCACCTGGTGATTGAAACCGAGGCATCTGGTAACCCAAAACACAAATATGGTCATAATGCAATTTAACGGTCATTCTGATTTTAATGCCCGCTATAGGAGCACCCTACTACGGCCCTCTTTCACTCAGGGCCGTCCTGGGTGCTTTATGGACTGTTTGACAAGTGCTGGAGGAGGAAAATAGAGCCGTGCACCTGGTGATTGAAACCGTGCACCTGGTGATTGAAAACGTGCATCTTGGTAACCCAAAAATTCAAATATGGTCCTAAATGCATTTAAGGGTCATTCTGATATTAATGCCCGCTATGGAAACACCCTACTACGGCCCTCTCTCTGTCGGGGGCGACCTGAGTGCATTATGGACACTTTGAAATTTCACGATGGATACTGATTGCTATACAAGCGGTAACCCAAAAACACAAATATGGTCATAAATGCATTTAACGGTCATTCTGATTTTAATGCCCGCTATAGGAGCACCCTACTACGGCCCTCTTTCACTCAGGGCCGTCCTGGGTGCTTTATGGACTGTTTGACAAGGCTGGAGGAGGAAATAGAGCCGTGCACCTGGTGATTGAAACCGTGCATCTGGTAACCCAAAAACACAAATATGGTCATAAATGCATTTAACGGTCATTCTGATTTTAATGCCCGCTATAGGAGCACCCTACTACGGCCCTCTTTCACTCAGGGCCGTCCTGGGTGCTTTATGGACTGTTTGACAAGTGCTGGAGGAGGAAATAGAGCCGTGCACCTGGTGATTGAAACCGTGCACCTGGTGATTGAAAACGTGCATCTGGTAACCCAAAAATTCAAATATGGTCCTAAATGCATTTAAGGGTCATTCTGATATTAATGCCCGCTATGGAAACACCCTACTACGGCCCTCTCTCTGTCGGGGGCGACCTGAGTGCATTATGGACACTTTGAAATTTCACGATGGATACTGATTGCTATACAAGCGGTAACCCAAAAACACAAATATGGTCATAAATGCATTTAACGGTCATTCTGATTTTAATGCCCGCTATAGGAGCACCCTACTACGGCCCTCTTTCACTCAGGGCCGTCCTGGGTGCTTTATGGACTGTTTGACAAGTGCTGGAGGAGGAAATAGAGCCGTGCACCTGGTGATTGAAACCGTGCATCTGGTAACCCAAAAACACAAATATGGTCATAAATGCATTTAACGGTCATTCTGATTTTAATGCCCGCTATAGGAGCACCCTACTACGGCCCTCTTTCACTCAGGGCCGTCCTGGGTGCTTTATGGACTGTTTGACAAGTGCTGGAGGAGGAAATAGAGCCGTGCACCTGGTGATTGAAACCGTGCATCTGGTAACCCAAAAACACAAATATGGTCATAAATGCATTTAACGGTCATTCTGATTTTAATGCCCGCTATAGGAGCACCCTACTACGGCCCTCTTTCACTCAGGGCCGTCCTGGGTGCTTTATGGACTGTTTGACAAGTGCTGGAGGAGGAAATAGAGCCGTGCACCTGGTGATTGAAACCGTGCACCTGGTGATTGAAAACGTGCATCTGGTAACCCAAAAATTCAAATATGGTCCTAAATGCATTTAAGGGTCATTCTGATATTAATGCCCGCTATGGAAACACCCTACTACGGCCCTCTCTCTGTCGGGGGCGACCTGAGTGCATTATGGACACTTTGAAATTTCACGATGGATACTGATTGCTATACAAGCGGTAACCCAAAAACACAAATATGGTCATAAATGCATTTAACGGTCATTCTGATTTTAATGCCCGCTATAGGAGCACCCTACTACGGCCCTCTTTCACTCAGGGCCGTCCTGGGTGCTTTATGGACTGTTTGACAAGTGCTGGAGGAGGAAATAGAGCCGTGCACCTGGTGATTGAAACCGTGCATCTGGTAACCCAAAAACACAAATATGGTCATAAATGCATTTAACGGTCATTCTGATTTTAATGCCCGCTATAGGAGCACCCTACTACGGCCCTCTTTCACTCAGGGCCGTCCTGGGTGCTTTATGGACTGTTTGACAAGTGCTGGAGGAGGAAATAGAGCCGTGCACCTGGTGATTGAAACCGTGCACCTGGTGATTGAAAACGTGCATCTGGTAACCCAAAAATTCAAATATGGTCCTAAATGCATTTAAGGGTCATTCTGATATTAATGCCCGCTATGGAAACACCCTACTACGGCCCTCTCTCTGTCGGGGGCGACCTGAGTGCATTATGGACACTTTGAAATTTCACGATGGATACTGATTGCTATACAAGCGGTAACCCAAAAACACAAATATGGTCATAAATGCATTTAACGGTCATTCTGATTTTAATGCCCGCTATAGGAGCACCCTACTACGGCCCTCTTTCACTCAGGGCCGTCCTGGGTGCTTTATGGACTGTTTGACAAGTGCTGGAGGAGGAAATAGAGCCGTGCACCTGGTGATTGAAACCGTGCATCTGGTAACCCAAAAACACAAATATGGTCATAAATGCATTTAACGGTCATTCTGATTTTAATGCCCGCTATAGGAGCACCCTACTACGGCCCTCTTTCACTCAGGGCCGTCCTGGGTGCTTTATGGACTGTTTGACAAGTGCTGGAGGAGGAAATAGAGCCGTGCACCTGGTGATTGAAACCGTGCATCTGGTAACCCAAAAACACAAATATGGTCATAAATGCATTTAACGGTCATTCTGATTTTAATGCCCGCTATAGGAGCACCCTACTACGGCCCTCTTTCACTCAGGGCCGTCCTGGGTGCTTTATGGACTGTTTGACAAGTGCTGGAGGAGGAAATAGAGCCGTGCACCTGGTGATTGAAACCGTGCACCTGGTGATTGAAAACGTGCATCTGGTAACCCAAAAATTCAAATATGGTCCTAAATGCATTTAAGGGTCATTCTGATATTAATGCCCGCTATGGAAACACCCTACTACGGCCCTCTCTCTGTCGGGGGCGACCTGAGTGCATTATGGACACTTTGAAATTTCACGATGGATACTGATTGCTATACAAGCGGTAACCCAAAAACACAAATATGGTCATAAATGCATTTAACGGTCATTCTGATTTTAATGCCCGCTATAGGAGCACCCTACTACGGCCCTCTTTCACTCAGGGCCGTCCTGGGTGCTTTATGGACTGTTTGACAAGTGCTGGAGGAGGAAATAGAGCCGTGCACCTGGTGATTGAAACCGTGCACCTGGTGATTGAAAACGTGCATCTGGTAACCCAAAAATTCAAATATGGTCCTAAATGCATTTAAGGGTCATTCTGATATTAATGCCCGCTATGGAAACACCCTACTACGGCCCTCTCTCTGTCGGGGGCGACCTGAGTGCATTATGGACACTTTGAAATTTCACGATGGATACTGATTGCTATACAAGCGGTAACCCAAAAATTAAAAGATTATGAATAAGAAGACACAGAGAGGCTTAAAAAGTTAAACTCTCTCTCATGGGATGAAGGGACATACAGGCCTAAAGGCCAAACACCCCTAACCAGGTTATATGCCTCTATCTGGGCATCAGAGGTCACAAACAGGCCTCAAGGCCTTATTTGACCTAACCGGTAAAATGACTTTTTCTGGGAATGAGAGGACACAGAGAGGCTTAAAAGGCTAAACTCTCTCTCATGGGATGAAGGGACATACAGGCCTAAAGGCCAAACACCCCTAACCAGGTTATATGCCTCTATCTGGGCATCAGAGGTCACAAACAGGCCTCAAGGCCTTATTTGACCTAACCGGTAAAATGACTTTTTCTGGGAATGAGAGGACACAGAGAGGCTTAAAAGGCTAAACTCTCTCTCATGGGATGAAGGGACATACAAGCCTAAAGGCCAAACACCACTAACCAGGTTATATGCCTCTATCTGGCCTCAAAACCTTATTTGACCTTTGTTGGACGCCATCTTGGGCTATATGCTGAAACACCAAAACGTGAATAAATCAAAAAGTACAAGTCCAATCTGGATGGGGTTTTTTTTTAACTAAAGGGCACACATAGACGATAATGTACATGTAATTAAAACCATTTTTGTATAAAAAATTTGAATAGAAAATCGTGTTTTAAGTTTTTGGAAAATAGTGAATGTTACAGGAAACATAGGTGCCTGTTAGGGCAATTTGTTTTTGACATGCTCTACTTGTTGCCCATTGAGAGAGAGGGTATGAGACGAAATTTGGGACCTCTAGCCCCTCGGGAAGTATTTTTAATCATTTTATGAAAATTACCGATTTTGGCATTAAAACATAAATAGACGTGCAACTGGTAACCTAAAAATAATATCCTAATTTAAAGTAGTCACCTCGTAAGGTGGTTCAAGGTAGGCACCTGGTAACCTAAAAATAAAAAGACTGTCCTAAATGCACTTGTCGGTCATTCTGATATTAATACCCACTATGGGACTATGATAGTGGGCATCTATCCATGGCCCTCTATCCATGGGCGCCCGTCCTGAGTGCTTTATGGACTGTTTAAACTATTCTGATGGATACACATTGTTGTGCACCTGGTGATTGAAAACGTGCATCTGGTAACCCAAAATGGATGGTAAATAAATCACAGAAATTGCACTATGTCCAACTCTTTGTATGGTGATTGGGGAATTAGGCCAAAAAAAAAGGGGGACAGAGCAGCTCACCTCCACAGAGGCTGACTGCTCTGCCCCCCTTAAGGACAGTGGAACTATTGACCTTCAGACCTAAAGGCCTAACTCCCTATCCAGGAACAGGCCTCTCTCTCTGGGCATGAGAGTACACATAAATCCCTAAAGGGCCTGTCCAACTCTGGGTATGGTGATTGGGGAATTAGGCCAAAAAAAAAGGGGGACAGAGCAGCTCACCTCCACAGAGGCTGACTGCTCTGCCCCCCTTAAGGACAGTGGAACTATTGACCTACAGACCTAAAGGCCTAACTCCCTATCCAGGAACAGGCCTCTCTCTCTGGGCATGAGAGTACACATAAATCCCTAAAGGGCCTGTCCAACTCTGGGTATGGTGATTGGGGAATTAGGCCAAAAAAAAAGGGGGACAGAGCAGCTCACCTCCACAGAGGCTGACTGCTCTGCCCCCCTTAAGGACAGTGGAACTATTGACCTACAGACCTAAAGGCCTCACTCCCTATCCAGGAACAGGCCTCTCTCTCTGGGCATGAGAGTACACATAATCCCTAAAGGGCCTGTCCAACTCTGGGTATGGTGATTGGGGAATTAGGCCAAAAAAAAAGGGGGACAGAGCAGCTCACCTCCACAGAGGCTGACTGCTCCTGCCCCCCCTTAAGGACAGTGGAACTATTGACCTACAGACTAAAGGCCTCACTCCCTATCCAGGAACAGGCCTATCTCTCTGGGCATGAGAGTACACATAAATCCCTAAAGGGCCTCACCTCCCTATCCAGGAACAGGCCCTCTCTCTCTGGGCATGAGATTACACATACAGGCAGGTAGGCCCTCACTCACCACCCGGGAACACCACTCTATTTCCGGGGATGATTCCAGCCTGGACCCCCCTCCACAACCTCGACCCAGGGTGAAACCAGGGGGCACCCACAACTTAAGCACCCTTCCTCGACAATAAAGCATTAGCCGCGCTGTTAAGAACCGCGTGCCCTTGTCACCAAAATGTATTCCTTCGTGGCAACCTGTCACCCACCCAAAATGGATCGCTTGGCACCTGGTTGACCTAAAAAGGCCCTGTTCACCTGGTCACCCCAAAATGGATCTCGTTCACCTGGTCACCCAAATGGATCGCGTGCACCTGTGACCTAAAAAGGCCCATGTGCACCTGGTCACCCGGGCGCTTTCCCACCCAGAACCTAAGTCCACACTGGGTTGCCGGTGGTACTGTTCTACCTGATTGCCCACTCTCTTTTGGGCTATCGAACTCTGAGTTGCCCACTCTCTCTTGGGTCTTTGGTTACCAGGTACCTATGGTACTTTTCTAACTGGACCACCCACCTTCCTTAGTCCGATTGCCCACTCTCTTTTTGGGCTATCGGACTCTGAGTTGCCCACTCTCTCTTGGGGTCTTTGGGTTACCAGGTACCTATGGTACTTTTCTAACTGGTACCCCACCTTCCTTAGTCCGATTGCCCACTCTCTTTTTGGGCTATCGAACTCTGAGTTGCCCACTCTCTCTTGGGTCTTTTGGTTACCAGGTACCTATGGTACTTTCTAACTGGTACCCACCTTCCTTAGTCCGATTGCCCCCGCTCCTCTTTTTGGGCTATCCAACTCTGAGTTGCCCACTCTCTCTTGGT
>NW_022262318.1:0-22322 GCF_002021735.2 Oncorhynchus kisutch | reverse complement strand
TAACCCATAACTGATTTAATGAGCCATTCGCAGTTTCACTGTACCGGCCGTGTGTACTTAGACTTGCATGGCTTAATCTTTGAGACAAGCATATGCTACTGGCAGGATCAACCAGGTAGCCACTCACAACTTAGATGTTTGTACCTGGGCACACTAAGCAAACAACAACCAGGGACCAGTCCTATCCCGTCAGGGGAGGAGGCCCTGGCACCATCCACCGTGTGCCCAGCGGGAGGCCCTGAACTGCCCATGGCCGGAGCCACAGGTGCCGGGGCGCCGCTCGAGAGGTCTCTTGTCTAGCCGGAGCGCCTATTCGGAACGCCATCAACTGGGCAAAAGGAACCACAACCTCGACAGACCCGCTTGGGGTCAACCAGGTAGGTCCACGTTTAAAGACAGGGTTTGAGAAAACGTGCTTCTTGCTTCTGGCGCCGATGCGTTACGGGATGACCAACACCACATGCTTCGCAGCCTGAGTGTGCCACTCCCCGCAACCGGAACACCAATGAAGGGCAACTTGGTCAGACAGTTCGGCTCGAATTCGCAACGAACTTTGCGCGGCTGGAGCGTATCGAAATTAGGGGACAAACGTTTCCGAAAGGGGCTCCCCCGATAGAGGCAAATCCACTTGGGTCGGGAGGGAACATCCATCAGAACACCAGCCAAAGGCCGGCCGATAGAGTCCCTCCCAGGTGGAAAACGAATGCAATCAGTCAGAGGAAATTAAACTCCCTGGACAACAGAGGACAACCATGGAGACGCACCGTGAAACAAGTATGGGACTGGACTGGAGAGCTAGCCCTCACCGGGACTAAACAACCACCAATCAGTCGCCGAAGGGATTGGCACCTTCATTGGACCAGAACCATGGTCATTGATGAACCAAACCCACAAGGTAATAGCTGGGATAGAACAACTGCCGGGGCAGAGCTCAATATCCTCCCATCACCAAGCTGGGAAACGTGGCTCAAAAGTTAGGATAAATCGGACGCCGAAGGGTCTGTTCCAACCACTAAATCGGACGCCGGCGGCAAATGTCCGAATTACCATGGTTCCGAGGGGCTCACATCCCTCAAAAAGTACCCAGTACTTATTTTCTATTCGGCCTGATCAGTTTGGCACCACCCCCGTCTCTCTAGGACATGGAAGTCTTGTTGTCAAAAACCAGGTTTCTGATTTCGCGCCGGTACCTGTCTGGTCGACCCACCCCCGAGTGTGTCATTGACGATCAGGCCAATTTATCGATATAATCCCGGAACCGCACAGGGTGTATGTCCGCCCCGAAATTGGGGGTAAAATTCGGTTAAACACAAAACGTGAATAAATCAGAAAGTACACATCCAATCTGGATGGGGGTTTTTTAAAACGAAAGGGCACATATAGACGAGCATTTACATTTAATTAAAACCGTTTTTGTATAAAACATTTTAATAGAAAATCGTGTTTTAAGTTTTGGGAAAAAAGTGAATGTTACAGGAAACATAGGTGCCTATGGATGCGAAATGTTTTTGATATGCTGCAATTGTTGCCCATCACGAGAGAGGGTATGAGACGAAATTTGGGACCTCTAGCCCTTCGGGAAGTATTTTTAATCATTTTTTGAAAATTACAGAAATTGGTCGGGAAAATGGCAGAGTCCACACTTTTCAAAGCCGTGCACCTGGTGATTGAAAACGTGCATCTGGTAACCCAAAAATTCAAATATGGTTCTAAATACACTTGCAGGTGTTCCAGACATCCATGCCCGCTATGGGAGCACCCTACTACGGCCCTCTATCAATGGGGGCCCGTCCTGAGTGCTTTATTTACTGTTTAAAATTTCACGATGGATACTGATTGCTATAGAAGCGGTAACCCAAAAACACAAATATGGTCATAAATGCATTTAACGGTCATTCTGATTTTAATGCCCGCTATAGGAGCACCCTACTACGGCCCTCTTTCACTCAGGGCCGTCCTGGGTGCTTTATGGACTGTTTGACAAGTGCTGGAGGAGGAAATAGAGCCGTGCACCTGGTGATTGAAACCGTGCATCTGGTAACCCAAAAACACAAATATGGTCATAAATGCATTTAACGGTCATTCTGATTTTAATGCCCGCTATAGGAGCACCCTACTACGGCCCTCTTTCACTCAGGGCCGTCCTGGGTGCTTTATGGACTGTTTGACAAGTGCTGGAGGAGGAAATAGAGCCGTGCACCTGGTGATTGAAACCGTGCATCTGGTAACCCAAAAACACAAATATGGTCATAAATGCATTTAACGGTCATTCTGATTTTAATGCCCGCTATAGGAGCACCCTACTACGGCCCTCTTTCACTCAGGGCCGTCCTGGGTGCTTTATGGACTGTTTGACAAGTGCTGGAGGAGGAAATAGAGCCGTGCACCTGGTGATTGAAACCGTGCATCTGGTAACCCAAAAACACAAATATGGTCATAAATGCATTTAACGGTCATTCTGATTTTAATGCCCGCTATAGGAGCACCCTACTACGGCCCTCTTTCACTCAGGGCCGTCCTGGGTGCTTTATGGACTGTTTGACAAGTGCTGGAGGAGGAAATAGAGCCGTGCACCTGGTGATTGAAACCGTGCATCTGGTAACCCAAAAACACAAATATGGTCATAAATGCATTTAACGGTCATTCTGATTTTAATGCCCGCTATAGGAGCACCCTACTACGGCCCTCTTTCACTCAGGGCCGTCCTGGGTGCTTTATGGACTGTTTGACAAGTGCTGGAGGAGGAAATAGAGCCGTGCACCTGGTGATTGAAACCGTGCACCTGGTGATTGAAAACGTGCATCTGGTAACCCAAAAATTCAAATATGGTCCTAAATGCATTTAAGGGTCATTCTGATATTAATGCCCGCTATGGAAACACCCTACTACGGCCCTCTCTCTGTCGGGGGCGACCTGAGTGCATTATGGACACTTTGAAATTTCACGATGGATACTGATTGCTATACAAGCGGTAACCCAAAAACACAAATATGGTCATAAATGCATTTAACGGTCATTCTGATTTTAATGCCCGCTATAGGAGCACCCTACTACGGCCCTCTTTCACTCAGGGCCGTCCTGGGTGCTTTATGGACTGTTTGACAAGTGCTGGAGGAGGAAATAGAGCCGTGCACCTGGTGATTGAAACCGTGCATCTGGTAACCCAAAAACACAAATATGGTCATAAATGCATTTAACGGTCATTCTGATTTTAATGCCCGCTATAGGAGCACCCTACTACGGCCCTCTTTCACTCAGGGCCGTCCTGGGTGCTTTATGGACTGTTTGACAAGTGCTGGAGGAGGAAATAGAGCCGTGCACCTGGTGATTGAAACCGTGCACCTGGTGATTGAAAACGTGCATCTGGTAACCCAAAAATTCAAATATGGTCCTAAATGCATTTAAGGGTCATTCTGATATTAATGCCCGCTATGGAAACACCCTACTACGGCCCTCTCTCTGTCGGGGGCGACCTGAGTGCATTATGGACACTTTGAAATTTCACGATGGATACTGATTGCTATACAAGCGGTAACCCAAAAACACAAATATGGTCATAAATGCATTTAACGGTCATTCTGATTTTAATGCCCGCTATAGGAGCACCCTACTACGGCCCTCTTTCACTCAGGGCCGTCCTGGGTGCTTTATGGACTGTTTGACAAGTGCTGGAGGAGGAAATAGAGCCGTGCACCTGGTGATTGAAACCGTGCATCTGGTAACCCAAAAACACAAATATGGTCATAAATGCATTTAACGGTCATTCTGATTTTAATGCCCGCTATAGGAGCACCCTACTACGGCCCTCTTTCACTCAGGGCCGTCCTGGGTGCTTTATGGACTGTTTGACAAGTGCTGGAGGAGGAAATAGAGCCGTGCACCTGGTGATTGAAACCGTGCATCTGGTAACCCAAAAACACAAATATGGTCATAAATGCATTTAACGGTCATTCTGATTTTAATGCCCGCTATAGGAGCACCCTACTACGGCCCTCTTTCACTCAGGGCCGTCCTGGGTGCTTTATGGACTGTTTGACAAGTGCTGGAGGAGGAAATAGAGCCGTGCACCTGGTGATTGAAACCGTGCACCTGGTGATTGAAAACGTGCATCTGGTAACCCAAAAATTCAAATATGGTCCTAAATGCATTTAAGGGTCATTCTGATATTAATGCCCGCTATGGAAACACCCTACTACGGCCCTCTCTCTGTCGGGGGCGACCTGAGTGCATTATGGACACTTTGAAATTTCACGATGGATACTGATTGCTATACAAGCGGTAACCCAAAAACACAAATATGGTCATAAATGCATTTAACGGTCATTCTGATTTTAATGCCCGCTATAGGAGCACCCTACTACGGCCCTCTTTCACTCAGGGCCGTCCTGGGTGCTTTATGGACTGTTTGACAAGTGCTGGAGGAGGAAATAGAGCCGTGCACCTGGTGATTGAAACCGTGCATCTGGTAACCCAAAAACACAAATATGGTCATAAATGCATTTAACGGTCATTCTGATTTTAATGCCCGCTATAGGAGCACCCTACTACGGCCCTCTTTCACTCAGGGCCGTCCTGGGTGCTTTATGGACTGTTTGACAAGTGCTGGAGGAGGAAATAGAGCCGTGCACCTGGTGATTGAAACCGTGCACCTGGTGATTGAAAACGTGCATCTGGTAACCCAAAAATTCAAATATGGTCCTAAATGCATTTAAGGGTCATTCTGATATTAATGCCCGCTATGGAAACACCCTACTACGGCCCTCTCTCTGTCGGGGGCGACCTGAGTGCATTATGGACACTTTGAAATTTCACGATGGATACTGATTGCTATACAAGCGGTAACCCAAAAACACAAATATGGTCATAAATGCATTTAAACGGTCATTTCTGATTTTAATGCCCGCTATAGGAGCACCCTACTACGGCCCTCTTTCACTCAGGGCCGTCCTGGGTGCTTTATGGACTGTTTGACAAGTGCTGGAGGATGGAAATAGAGCCGTGCACCTGGTGATTGAAACCGTGCATCTGGTAACCCAAAACACAAATATGGTCATAAATGCATTTAACGGTCATTCTGATTTTAATGCCCGCTATAGGAGCACCCTACTACGGCCCTCTTTCACTCAGGGCCGTCCTGGTGCTTTATGGACTGTTTGACAAGTGCTGGAGGAGGAAATAGAGCCGTGCACCTGGTGATTGAAACCGTGCATCTGGTAACCCAAAAACACAAATATGGTCATAAATGCATTTAACGGTCATTCTGATTTTAATGCCCGCTATAGGAGCACCCTACTACGGCCCTCTTTCACTCAGGGCCGTCCTGGGTGCTTATGGACTGTTTGACAAGTGCTGGAGGAGGAAATAGAGCCGTGCACCTGGTGATTGAAACCGTGCATCTGGTAACCCAAAAACACAAATATGGTCATAAATGCATTTAACGGTCATTCTGATTTTAATGCCCGCTATAGGAGCACCCTACTACGGCCCTCTTTCACTCAGGGCCGTCCTGGGTGCTTTATGGACTGTTTGACAAGTGCTGGAGGAGGAAATAGAGCCGTGCACCTGGTGATTGAAACCGTGCACCTGGTGATTGAAAACGTGCATCTGGTAACCCAAAAATTCAAATATGGTCCTAAATGCATTTAAGGGTCATTCTGATATTAATGCCCGCTATGGAAACACCCTACTACGGCCCTCTCTCTGTCGGGGGCGACCTGAGTGCATTATGGACACTTTGAAATTTCACGATGGATACTGATTGCTATACAAGCGGTAACCCAAAAACACAAATATGGTCATAAATGCATTTAACGGTCATTCTGATTTTAATGCCCGCTATAGGAGCACCCTACTACGGCCCTCTTTCACTCAGGGCCGTCCTGGGTGCTTTATGGACTGTTTGACAAGTGCTGGAGGAGGAAATAGAGCCGTGCACCTGGTGATTGAAACCGTGCATCTGGTAACCCAAAAACACAAATATGGTCATAAATGCATTTAACGGTCATTCTGATTTTAATGCCCGCTATAGGAGCACCCTACTACGGCCCTCTTTCACTCAGGGCCGTCCTGGGTGCTTTATGGACTGTTTGACAAGTGCTGGAGGAGGAAATAGAGCCGTGCACCTGGTGATTGAAACCGTGCATCTGGTAACCCAAAAACACAAATATGGTCATAAATGCATTTAACGGTCATTCTGATTTTAATGCCCGCTATAGGAGCACCCTACTACGGCCCTCTTTCACTCAGGGCCGTCCTGGGTGCTTTATGGACTGTTTGACAAGTGCTGGAGGAGGAAATAGAGCCGTGCACCTGGTGATTGAAACCGTGCACCTGGTGATTGAAAACGTGCATCTGGTAACCCAAAAATTCAAATATGGTCCTAAATGCATTTAAGGGTCATTCTGATATTAATGCCCGCTATGGAAACACCCTACTACGGCCCTCTCTCTGTCGGGGGCGACCTGAGTGCATTATGGACACTTTGAAATTTCACGATGGATACTGATTGCTATACAAGCGGTAACCCAAAAACACAAATATGGTCATAAATGCATTTAACGGTCATTCTGATTTTAATGCCCGCTATAGGAGCACCCTACTACGGCCCTCTTTCACTCAGGGCCGTCCTGGGTGCTTTATGGACTGTTTGACAAGTGCTGGAGGAGGAAATAGAGCCGTGCACCTGGTGATTGAAACCGTGCATCTGGTAACCCAAAAACACAAATATGGTCATAAATGCATTTAACGGTCATTCTGATTTTAATGCCCGCTATAGGAGCACCCTACTACGGCCCTCTTTCACTCAGGGCCGTCCTGGGTGCTTTATGGACTGTTTGACAAGTGCTGGAGGAGGAAATAGAGCCGTGCACCTGGTGATTGAAACCGTGCACCTGGTGATTGAAAACGTGCATCTGGTAACCCAAAAATTCAAATATGGTCCTAAATGCATTTAAGGGTCATTCTGATATTAATGCCCGCTATGGAAACACCCTACTACGGCCCTCTCTCTGTCGGGGGCGACCTGAGTGCATTATGGACACTTTGAAATTTCACGATGGATACTGATTGCTATACAAGCGGTAACCCAAAAACACAAATATGGTCATAAATGCATTTAACGGTCATTCTGATTTTAATGCCCGCTATAGGAGCACCCTACTACGGCCCTCTTTCACTCAGGGCCGTCCTGGGTGCTTTATGGACTGTTTGACAAGTGCTGGAGGAGGAAATAGAGCCGTGCACCTGGTGATTGAAACCGTGCATCTGGTAACCCAAAAACACAAATATGGTCATAAATGCATTTAACGGTCATTCTGATTTTAATGCCCGCTATAGGAGCACCCTACTACGGCCCTCTTTCACTCAGGGCCGTCCTGGGTGCTTTATGGACTGTTTGACAAGTGCTGGAGGAGGAAATAGAGCCGTGCACCTGGTGATTGAAACCGTGCACCTGGTGATTGAAAACGTGCATCTGGTAACCCAAAAATTCAAATATGGTCCTAAATGCATTTAAGGGTCATTCTGATATTAATGCCCGCTATGGAAACACCCCTACTACGGCCCTCTCTCTGTCGGGGGCGACCTGAGTGCATTATGGACACTTTGAAATTTCACGATGGATACTGATTGCTATACAAGCGGTAACCCAAAAACACAAATATGGTCATAAATGCATTTAACGGTCATTCTGATTTTAATGCCCGCTATAGGAGCACCCTACTACGGCCCTCTTTCACTCAGGGCCGTCCTGGGTGCTTTATGGACTGTTTGACAAGTGCTGGAGGAGGAATAGAGCCGTGCACCTGGTGATTGAAACCGTGCACCTGGTGATTGAAAACGTGCATCTGGTAACCCAAAAATTCAAATATGGTCCTAAATGCATTTAAGGGTCATTCTGATATTAATGCCCGCTATGGAAACACCCTACTACGGCCCTCTCTCTGTCGGGGGCGACCTGAGTGCATTATGGACACTTTGAAATTTCACGATGGATACTGATTGCTATACAAGCGGTAACCCAAAAACACAAATATGGTCATAAATGCATTTAACGGTCATTCTGATTTTAATGCCCGCTATAGGAGCACCCTACTACGGCCCTCTTTCACTCAGGGCCGTCCTGGGTGCTTTATGGACTGTTTGACAAGTGCTGGAGGAGGAAATAGAGCCGTGCACCTGGTGATTGAAACCGTGCATCTGGTAACCCAAAAACACAAATATGGTCATAAATGCATTTAACGGTCATTCTGATTTTAATGCCCGCTATAGGAGCACCCTACTACGGCCCTCTTTCACTCAGGGCCGTCCTGGGTGCTTTATGGACTGTTTGACAAGTGCTGGAGGAGGAAATAGAGCCGTGCACCTGGTGATTGAAACCGTGCATCTGGTAACCCAAAAACACAAATATGGTCATAAATGCATTTAACGGTCATTCTGATTTTAATGCCCGCTATAGGAGCACCCTACTACGGCCCTCTTTCACTCAGGGCCGTCCTGGGTGCTTTATGGACTGTTTGACAAGTGCTGGAGGAGGAAATAGAGCCGTGCACCTGGTGATTGAAACCGTGCACCTGGTGATTGAAAACGTGCATCTGGTAACCCAAAAATTCAAATATGGTCCTAAATGCATTTAAGGGTCATTCTGATATTAATGCCCGCTATGGAAACACCCTACTACGGCCCTCTCTCTGTCGGGGGCGACCTGAGTGCATTATGGACACTTTGAAATTTCACGATGGATACTGATTGCTATACAAGCGGTAACCCAAAAACACAAATATGGTCATAAATGCATTTAACGGTCATTCTGATTTTAATGCCCGCTATAGGAGCACCCTACTACGGCCCTCTTTCACTCAGGGCCGTCCTGGGTGCTTTATGGACTGTTTGACAAGTGCTGGAGGAGGAAATAGAGCCGTGCACCTGGTGATTGAAACCGTGCATCTGGTAACCCAAAAACACAAATATGGTCATAAATGCATTTAACGGTCATTCTGATTTTAATGCCCGCTATAGGAGCACCCTACTACGGCCCTCTTTCACTCAGGGCCGTCCTGGGTGCTTTATGGACTGTTTGACAAGTGCTGGAGGAGGAAATAGAGCCGTGCACCTGGTGATTGAAACCGTGCATCTGGTAACCCAAAAACACAAATATGGTCATAAATGCATTTAACGGTCATTCTGATTTTAATGCCCGCTATAGGAGCACCCTACTACGGCCCTCTTTCACTCAGGGCCGTCCTGGGTGCTTTATGGACTGTTTGACAAGTGCTGGAGGAGGAAATAGAGCCGTGCACCTGGTGATTGAAACCGTGCATCTGGTAACCCAAAACACAAATATGGTCATAAATGCATTTAACGGTCATTCTGATTTTAATGCCCGCTATAGGAGCACCCTACTACGGCCCTCTTTCACTCAGGGCCGTCCTGGGTGCTTTATGGACTGTTTGACAAGTGCTGGAGGAGGAAATAGAGCCGTGCACCTGGTGATTGAAACCGTGCACCTGGTGATTGAAAACGTGCATCTGGTAACCCAAAAATTCAAATATGGTCCTAAATGCATTTAAGGGTCATTCTGATATTAATGCCCGCTATGGAAACACCCTACTACGGCCCTCTCTCTGTCGGGGGCGACCTGAGTGCATTATGGACACTTTGAAATTTCACGATGGATACTGATTGCTATACAAGCGGTAACCCAAAAACACAAATATGGTCATAAATGCATTTAACGGTCATTCTGATTTTAATGCCCGCTATAGGAGCACCCTACTACGGCCCTCTTTCACTCAGGGCCGTCCTGGGTGCTTTATGGACTGTTTGACAAGTGCTGGAGGAGGAAATAGAGCCGTGCACCTGGTGATTGAAACCGTGCATCTGGTAACCCAAAAACACAAATATGGTCATAAATGCATTTAACGGTCATTCTGATTTTAATGCCCGCTATAGGAGCACCCTACTACGGCCCTCTTTCACTCAGGGCCGTCCTGGGTGCTTTATGGACTGTTTGACAAGTGCTGGAGGAGGAAATAGAGCCGTGCACCTGGTGATTGAAACCGTGCATCTGGTAACCCAAAAACACAAATATGGTCATAAATGCATTTAACGGTCATTCTGATTTTAATGCCCGCTATAGGAGCACCCTACTACGGCCCTCTTTCACTCAGGGCCGTCCTGGGTGCTTTATGGACTGTTTGACAAGTGCTGGAGGAGGAAATAGAGCCGTGCACCTGGTGATTGAAACCGTGCACCTGGTGATTGAAAACGTGCATCTGGTAACCCAAAAATTCAAATATGGTCCTAAATGCATTTAAGGGTCATTCTGATATTAATGCCCGCTATGGAAACACCCTACTACGGCCCTCTCTCTGTCGGGGGCGACCTGAGTGCATTATGGACACTTTGAAATTTCACGATGGATACTGATTGCTATACAAGCGGTAACCCAAAAACACAAATATGGTCATAAATGCATTTAACGGTCATTCTGATTTTAATGCCCGCTATAGGAGCACCCTACTACGGCCCTCTTTCACTCAGGGCCGTCCTGGGTGCTTTATGGACTGTTTGACAAGTGCTGGAGGAGGAAATAGAGCCGTGCACCTGGTGATTGAAACCGTGCATCTGGTAACCCAAAAACACAAATATGGTCATAAATGCATTTAACGGTCATTCTGATTTTAATGCCCGCTATAGGAGCACCCTACTACGGCCCTCTTTCACTCAGGGCCGTCCTGGGTGCTTTATGGACTGTTTGACAAGTGCTGGAGGAGGAAATAGAGCCGTGCACCTGGTGATTGAAACCGTGCATCTGGTAACCCAAAAACACAAATATGGTCATAAATGCATTTAACGGTCATTCTGATTTTAATGCCCGCTATAGGAGCACCCTACTACGGCCCTCTTTCACTCAGGGCCGTCCTGGGTGCTTTATGGACTGTTTGACAAGTGCTGGAGGAGGAAATAGAGCCGTGCACCTGGTGATTGAAACCGTGCACCTGGTGATTGAAAACGTGCATCTGGTAACCCAAAAATTCAAATATGGTCCTAAATGCATTTAAGGGTCATTCTGATATTAATGCCCGCTATGGAAACACCCTACTACGGCCCTCTCTCTGTCGGGGGCGACCTGAGTGCATTATGGACACTTTGAAATTTCACGATGGATACTGATTGCTATACAAGCGGTAACCCAAAAACACAAATATGGTCATAAATGCATTTAACGGTCATTCTGATTTTAATGCCCGCTATAGGAGCACCCTACTACGGCCCTCTTTCACTCAGGGCCGTCCTGGGTGCTTTATGGACTGTTTGACAAGTGCTGGAGGAGGAAATAGAGCCGTGCACCTGGTGATTGAAACCGTGCATCTGGTAACCCAAAAACACAAATATGGTCATAAATGCATTTAACGGTCATTCTGATTTTAATGCCCGCTATAGGAGCACCCTACTACGGCCCTCTTTCACTCAGGGCCGTCCTGGGTGCTTTATGGACTGTTTGACAAGTGCTGGAGGAGGAAATAGAGCCGTGCACCTGGTGATTGAAACCGTGCACCTGGTGATTGAAAACGTGCATCTGGTAACCCAAAAATTCAAATATGGTCCTAAATGCATTTAAGGGTCATTCTGATATTAATGCCCGCTATGGAAACACCCTACTACGGCCCTCTCTCTGTCGGGGGCGACCTGAGTGCATTATGGACACTTTGAAATTTCACGATGGATACTGATTGCTATACAAGCGGTAACCCAAAAACACAAATATGGTCATAAATGCATTTAACGGTCATTCTGATTTTAATGCCCGCTATAGGAGCACCCTACTACGGCCCTCTTTCACTCAGGGCCGTCCTGGGTGCTTTATGGACTGTTTGACAAGTGCTGGAGGAGGAAATAGAGCCGTGCACCTGGTGATTGAAACCGTGCATCTGGTAACCCAAAAACACAAATATGGTCATAAATGCATTTAACGGTCATTCTGATTTTAATGCCCGCTATAGGAGCACCCTACTACGGCCCTCTTTCACTCAGGGCCGTCCTGGGTGCTTTATGGACTGTTTGACAAGTGCTGGAGGAGGAAATAGAGCCGTGCACCTGGTGATTGAAACCGTGCACCTGGTGATTGAAAACGTGCATCTGGTAACCCAAAAATTCAAATATGGTCCTAAATGCATTTAAGGGTCATTCTGATATTAATGCCCGCTATGGAAACACCCTACTACGGCCCTCTCTCTGTCGGGGGCGACCTGAGTGCATTATGGACACTTTGAAATTTCACGATGGATACTGATTGCTATACAAGCGGTAACCCAAAAACACAAATATGGTCATAAATGCATTTAACGGTCATTCTGATTTTAATGCCCGCTATAGGAGCACCCTACTACGGCCCTCTTTCACTCAGGGCCGTCCTGGGTGCTTTATGGACTGTTTGACAAGTGCTGGAGGAGGAAATAGAGCCGTGCACCTGGTGATTGAAACCGTGCATCTGGTAACCCAAAAACACAAATATGGTCATAAATGCATTTAACGGTCATTCTGATTTTAATGCCCGCTATAGGAGCACCCTACTACGGCCCTCTTTCACTCAGGGCCGTCCTGGGTGCTTTATGGACTGTTTGACAAGTGCTGGAGGAGGAAATAGAGCCGTGCACCTGGTGATTGAAACCGTGCACCTGGTGATTGAAAACGTGCATCTGGTAACCCAAAAATTCAAATATGGTCCTAAATGCATTTAAGGGTCATTCTGATATTAATGCCCGCTATGGAAACACCCTACTACGGCCCTCTCTCTGTCGGGGGCGACCTGAGTGCATTATGGACACTTTGAAATTTCACGATGGATACTGATTGCTATACAAGCGGTAACCCAAAAACACAAATATGGTCATAAATGCATTTAACGGTCATTCTGATTTTAATGCCCGCTATAGGAGCACCCTACTACGGCCCTCTTTCACTCAGGGCCGTCCTGGGTGCTTTATGGACTGTTTGACAAGTGCTGGAGGAGGAAATAGAGCCGTGCACCTGGTGATTGAAACCGTGCATCTGGTAACCCAAAAACACAAATATGGTCATAAATGCATTTAACGGTCATTCTGATTTTAATGCCCGCTATAGGAGCACCCTACTACGGCCCTCTTTCACTCAGGGCCGTCCTGGGTGCTTTATGGACTGTTTGACAAGTGCTGGAGGAGGAAATAGAGCCGTGCACCTGGTGATTGAAACCGTGCATCTGGTAACCCAAAAACACAAATATGGTCATAAATGCATTTAACGGTCATTCTGATTTTAATGCCCGCTATAGGAGCACCCTACTACGGCCCTCTTTCACTCAGGGCCGTCCTGGGTGCTTTATGGACTGTTTGACAAGTGCTGGAGGAGGAAATAGAGCCGTGCACCTGGTGATTGAAACCGTGCATCTGGTAACCCAAAAACACAAATATGGTTCATAAATGCATTTAACGGTCATTCTGATTTTAATGCCCGCTATAGGAGCACCCTACTACGGCCCTCTTTCACTCAGGGCCGTCCCTGGGTGCTTTATGGACTGTTTGACAAGTGCTGGAGGAGGAAATAGAGCCGTGCACCTGGTGATTGAAACCGTGCATCTGGTAACCCAAAAACACAAATATGGTCATAATGCATTTAACGGTCATTCTGATTTTAATGCCCGCTATAGGAGCACCCTACTACGGCCCTCTTTCACTCAGGGCCGTCCTGGGTGCTTTATGGACTGTTTGACAAGTGCTGGAGGAGGAAATAGAGCCGTGCACCTGGTGATTGAAACCGTTGCATCTGGTAACCCAAAAACACAAATATGGTCATAAATGCATTTAACGGTCATTCTGATTTTAATGCCCGCTATAGGAGCACCCTACTACGGCCCTCTTTCACTCAGGGCCGTCCTGGGTGCTTTATGGACTGTTTGACAAGTGCTGGAGGAGGAAATAGAGCCGTGCACCTGGTGATTGAAACCGTGCATCTGGTAACCCAAAAACACAAATATGGTCATAAATGCATTTAACGGTCATTCTGATTTTAATGCCCGCTATAGGAGCACCCTACTACGGCCCTCTTTCACTCAGGGCCGTCCTGGGTGCTTTATGGACTGTTTGACAAGTGCTGGAGGAGGAAATAGAGCCGTGCACCTGGTGATTGAAACCGTGCACCTGGTGATTGAAAACGTGCATCTGGTAACCCAAAAATTCAAATATGGTCCTAAATGCATTTAAGGGTCATTCTGATATTAATGCCCGCTATGGAAACACCCTACTACGGCCCTCTCTCTGTCGGGGGCGACCTGAGTGCATTATGGACACTTTGAAATTTCACGATGGATACTGATTGCTATACAAGCGGTAACCCAAAAACACAAATATGGTCATAAATGCATTTAACGGTCATTCTGATTTTAATGCCCGCTATAGGAGCACCCTACTACGGCCCTCTTTCACTCAGGGCCGTCCTGGGTGCTTTATGGACTGTTTGACAAGTGCTGGAGGAGGAAATAGAGCCGTGCACCTGGTGATTGAAACCGTGCATCTGGTAACCCAAAAACACAAATATGGTCATAAATGCATTTAACGGTCATTCTGATTTTAATGCCCGCTATAGGAGCACCCTACTACGGCCCTCTTTCACTCAGGGCCGTCCTGGGTGCTTTATGGACTGTTTGACAAGTGCTGGAGGAGGAAATAGAGCCGTGCACCTGGTGATTGAAACCGTGCATCTGGTAACCCAAAAACACAAATATGGTCATAAATGCATTTAACGGTCATTCTGATTTTAATGCCCGCTATAGGAGCACCCTACTACGGCCCTCTTTCACTCAGGGCCGTCCTGGGTGCTTTATGGACTGTTTGACAAGTGCTGGAGGAGGAAATAGAGCCGTGCACCTGGTGATTGAAACCGTGCATCTGGTAACCCAAAAACACAAATATGGTCATAAATGCATTTAACGGTCATTCTGATTTTAATGCCCGCTATAGGAGCACCCTACTACGGCCCTCTTTCACTCAGGGCCGTCCTGGGTGCTTTATGGACTGTTTGACAAGTGCTGGAGGAGGAAATAGAGCCGTGCACCTGGTGATTGAAACCGTGCACCTGGTGATTGAAAACGTGCATCTGGTAACCCAAAAATTCAAATATGGTCCTAAATGCATTTAAGGGTCATTCTGATATTAATGCCCGCTATGGAAACACCCTACTACGGCCCTCTCTCTGTCGGGGGCGACCTGAGTGCATTATGGACACTTTGAAATTTCACGATGGATACTGATTGCTATACAAGCGGTAACCCAAAAACACAAATATGGTCATAAATGCATTTAACGGTCATTCTGATTTTAATGCCCGCTATAGGAGCACCCTACTACGGCCCTCTTTCACTCAGGGCCGTCCTGGGTGCTTTATGGACTGTTTGACAAGTGCTGGAGGAGGAAATAGAGCCGTGCACCTGGTGATTGAAACCGTGCATCTGGTAACCCAAAAACACAAATATGGTCATAAATGCATTTAACGGTCATTCTGATTTTAATGCCCGCTATAGGAGCACCCTACTACGGCCCTCTTTCACTCAGGGCCGTCCTGGGTGCTTTATGGACTGTTTGACAAGTGCTGGAGGAGGAAATAGAGCCGTGCACCTGGTGATTGAAACCGTGCACCTGGTGATTGAAAACGTGCATCTGGTAACCCAAAAATTCAAATATGGTCCTAAATGCATTTAAGGGTCATTCTGATATTAATGCCCGCTATGGAAACACCCTACTACGGCCCTCTCTCTGTCGGGGGCGACCTGAGTGCATTATGGACACTTTGAAATTTCACGATGGATACTGATTGCTATACAAGCGGTAACCCAAAAACACAAATATGGTCATAAATGCATTTAACGGTCATTCTGATTTTAATGCCCGCTATAGGAGCACCCTACTACGGCCCTCTTTCACTCAGGGCCGTCCTGGGTGCTTTATGGACTGTTTGACAAGTGCTGGAGGAGGAAATAGAGCCGTGCACCTGGTGATTGAAACCGTGCATCTGGTAACCCAAAAACACAAATATGGTCATAAATGCATTTAACGGTCATTCTGATTTTAATGCCCGCTATAGGAGCACCCTACTACGGCCCTCTTTCACTCAGGGCCGTCCTGGGTGCTTTATGGACTGTTTGACAAGTGCTGGAGGAGGAAATAGAGCCGTGCACCTGGTGATTGAAACCGTGCATCTGGTAACCCAAAAACACAAATATGGTCATAAATGCATTTAACGGTCATTCTGATTTTAATGCCCGCTATAGGAGCACCCTACTACGGCCCTCTTTCACTCAGGGCCGTCCTGGGTGCTTTATGGACTGTTTGACAAGTGCTGGAGGAGGAAATAGAGCCGTGCACCTGGTGATTGAAACCGTGCACCTGGTGATTGAAAACGTGCATCTGGTAACCCAAAAATTCAAATATGGTCCTAAATGCATTTAAGGGTCATTCTGATATTAATGCCCGCTATGGAAACACCCTACTACGGCCCTCTCTCTGTCGGGGGCGACCTGAGTGCATTATGGACACTTTGAAATTTCACGATGGATACTGATTGCTATACAAGCGGTAACCCAAAAACACAAATATGGTCATAAATGCATTTAACGGTCATTCTGATTTTAATGCCCGCTATAGGAGCACCCTACTACGGCCCTCTTTCACTCAGGGCCGTCCTGGGTGCTTTATGGACTGTTTGACAAGTGCTGGAGGAGGAAATAGAGCCGTGCACCTGGTGATTGAAACCGTGCATCTGGTAACCCAAAAACACAAATATGGTCATAAATGCATTTAACGGTCATTCTGATTTTAATGCCCGCTATAGGAGCACCCTACTACGGCCCTCTTTCACTCAGGGCCGTCCTGGGTGCTTTATGGACTGTTTGACAAGTGCTGGAGGAGGAAATAGAGCCGTGCACCTGGTGATTGAAACCGTGCACCTGGTGATTGAAAACGTGCATCTGGTAACCCAAAAATTCAAATATGGTCCTAAATGCATTTAAGGGTCATTCTGATATTAATGCCCGCTATGGAAACACCCTACTACGGCCCTCTCTCTGTCGGGGGCGACCTGAGTGCATTATGGACACTTTGAAATTTCACGATGGATACTGATTGCTATACAAGCGGTAACCCAAAAACACAAATATGGTCATAAATGCATTTAACGGTCATTCTGATTTTAATGCCCGCTATAGGAGCACCCTACTACGGCCCTCTTTCACTCAGGGCCGTCCTGGGTGCTTTATGGACTGTTTGACAAGTGCTGGAGGAGGAAATAGAGCCGTGCACCTGGTGATTGAAACCGTGCATCTGGTAACCCAAAAACACAAATATGGTCATAAATGCATTTAACGGTCATTCTGATTTTAATGCCCGCTATAGGAGCACCCTACTACGGCCCTCTTTCACTCAGGGCCGTCCTGGGTGCTTTATGGACTGTTTGACAAGTGCTGGAGGAGGAAATAGAGCCGTGCACCTGGTGATTGAAACCGTGCACCTGGTGATTGAAAACGTGCATCTGGTAACCCAAAAATTCAAATATGGTCCTAAATGCATTTAAGGGTCATTCTGATATTAATGCCCGCTATGGAAACACCCTACTACGGCCCTCTCTCTGTCGGGGGCGACCTGAGTGCATTATGGACACTTTGAAATTTCACGATGGATACTGATTGCTATACAAGCGGTAACCCAAAAACACAAATATGGTCATAAATGCATTTAACGGTCATTCTGATTTTAATGCCCGCTATAGGAGCACCCTACTACGGCCCTCTTTCACTCAGGGCCGTCCTGGGTGCTTTATGGACTGTTTGACAAGTGCTGGAGGAGGAAATAGAGCCGTGCACCTGGTGATTGAAACCGTGCATCTGGTAACCCAAAAACACAAATATGGTCATAAATGCATTTAACGGTCATTCTGATTTTAATGCCCGCTATAGGAGCACCCTACTACGGCCCTCTTTCACTCAGGGCCGTCCTGGGTGCTTTATGGACTGTTTGACAAGTGCTGGAGGAGGAAATAGAGCCGTGCACCTGGTGATTGAAACCGTGCACCTGGTGATTGAAAACGTGCATCTGGTAACCCAAAAATTCAAATATGGTCCTAAATGCATTTAAGGGTCATTCTGATATTAATGCCCGCTATGGAAACACCCTACTACGGCCCTCTCTCTGTCGGGGGCGACCTGAGTGCATTATGGACACTTTGAAATTTCACGATGGATACTGATTGCTATACAAGCGGTAACCCAAAAACACAAATATGGTCATAAATGCATTTAACGGTCATTCTGATTTTAATGCCCGCTATAGGAGCACCCTACTACGGCCCTCTTTCACTCAGGGCCGTCCTGGGTGCTTTATGGACTGTTTGACAAGTGCTGGAGGAGGAAATAGAGCCGTGCACCTGGTGATTGAAACCGTGCATCTGGTAACCCAAAACACAAATATGGTCATAAATGCATTTAACGGTCATTCTGATTTTAATGCCCGCTATAGGAGCACCCTACTACGGCCCTCTTTCACTCAGGGCCGTCCTGGGTGCTTTATGGACTGTTTGACAAGTGCTGGAGGAGGAAATAGAGCCGTGCACCTGGTGATTGAAACCGTGCATCTGGTAACCCAAAAACACAAATATGGTCATAAATGCATTTAACGGTCATTCTGATTTTAATGCCCGCTATAGGAGCACCCTACTACGGCCCTCTTTCACTCAGGGCCGTCCTGGGTGCTTTATGGACTGTTTGACAAGTGCTGGAGGAGGAAATAGAGCCGTGCACCTGGTGATTGAAACCGTGCATCTGGTAACCCAAAAACACAAATATGGTCATAAATGCATTTAACGGTCATTCTGATTTTAATGCCCGCTATAGGAGCACCCTACTACGGCCCTCTTTCACTCAGGGCCGTCCTGGGTGCTTTATGGACTGTTTGACAAGTGCTGGAGGAGGAAATAGAGCCGTGCACCTGGTGATTGAAACCGTGCATCTGGTAACCCAAAAACACAAATATGGTCATAAATGCATTTAACGGTCATTCTGATTTTAATGCCCGCTATAGGAGCACCCTACTACGGCCCTCTTTCACTCAGGGCCGTCCTGGGTGCTTTATGGACTGTTTGACAAGTGCTGGAGGAGGAAATAGAGCCGTGCACCTGGTGATTGAAACCGTGCACCTGGTGATTGAAAACGTGCATCTGGTAACCCAAAAATTCAAATATGGTCCTAAATGCATTTAAGGGTCATTCTGATATTAATGCCCGCTATGGAAACACCCTACTACGGCCCTCTCTCTGTCGGGGGCGACCTGAGTGCATTATGGACACTTTGAAATTTCACGATGGATACTGATTGCTATACAAGCGGTAACCCAAAAACACAAATATGGTCATAAATGCATTTAACGGTCATTCTGATTTTAATGCCCGCTATAGGAGCACCCTACTACGGCCCTCTTTCACTCAGGGCCGTCCTGGGTGCTTTATGGACTGTTTGACAAGTGCTGGAGGAGGAAATAGAGCCGTGCACCTGGTGATTGAAACCGTGCATCTGGTAACCCAAAAACACAAATATGGTCATAAATGCATTTAACGGTCATTCTGATTTTAATGCCCGCTATAGGAGCACCCTACTACGGCCCTCTTTCACTCAGGGCCGTCCTGGGTGCTTTATGGACTGTTTGACAAGTGCTGGAGGAGGAAATAGAGCCGTGCACCTGGTGATTGAAACCGTGCACCTGGTGATTGAAAACGTGCATCTGGTAACCCAAAAATTCAAATATGGTCCTAAATGCATTTAAGGGTCATTCTGATATTAATGCCCGCTATGGAAACACCCTACTACGGCCCTCTCTCTGTCGGGGGCGACCTGAGTGCATTATGGACACTTTGAAATTTCACGATGGATACTGATTGCTATACAAGCGGTAACCCAAAAACACAAATATGGTCATAAATGCATTTAACGGTCATTCTGATTTTAATGCCCGCTATAGGAGCACCCTACTACGGCCCTCTTTCACTCAGGGCCGTCCTGGGTGCTTTATGGACTGTTTGACAAGTGCTGGAGGAGGAAATAGAGCCGTGCACCTGGTGATTGAAACCGTGCATCTGGTAACCCAAAAACACAAATATGGTCATAAATGCATTTAACGGTCATTCTGATTTTAATGCCCGCTATAGGAGCACCCTACTACGGCCCTCTTTCACTCAGGGCCGTCCTGGGTGCTTTATGGACTGTTTGACAAGTGCTGGAGGAGGAAATAGAGCCGTGCACCTGGTGATTGAAACCGTGCATCTGGTAACCCAAAAACACAAATATGGTCATAAATGCATTTAACGGTCATTCTGATTTTAATGCCCGCTATAGGAGCACCCTACTACGGCCCTCTTTCACTCAGGGCCGTCCTGGGTGCTTTATGGACTGTTTGACAAGTGCTGGAGGAGGAAATAGAGCCGTGCACCTGGTGATTGAAACCGTGCATCTGGTAACCCAAAAACACAAATATGGTCATAAATGCATTTAACGGTCATTCTGATTTTAATGCCCGCTATAGGAGCACCCTACTACGGCCCTCTTTCACTCAGGGCCGTCCTGGGTGCTTTATGGACTGTTTGACAAGTGCTGGAGGAGGAAATAGAGCCGTGCACCTGGTGATTGAAACCGTGCACCTGGTGATTGAAAACGTGCATCTGGTAACCCAAAAATTCAAATATGGTCCTAAATGCATTTAAGGGTCATTCTGATATTAATGCCCGCTATGGAAACACCCTACTACGGCCCTCTCTCTGTCGGGGGCGACCTGAGTGCATTATGGACACTTTGAAATTTCACGATGGATACTGATTGCTATACAAGCGGTAACCCAAAAACACAAATATGGTCATAAATGCATTTAACGGTCATTCTGATTTTAATGCCCGCTATAGGAGCACCCTACTACGGCCCTCTTTCACTCAGGGCCGTCCTGGGTGCTTTATGGACTGTTTGACAAGTGCTGGAGGAGGAAATAGAGCCGTGCACCTGGTGATTGAAACCGTGCATCTGGTAACCCAAAAACACAAATATGGTCATAAATGCATTTAACGGTCATTCTGATTTTAATGCCCGCTATAGGAGCACCCTACTACGGCCCTCTTTCACTCAGGGCCGTCCTGGGTGCTTTATGGACTGTTTGACAAGTGCTGGAGGAGGAAATAGAGCCGTGCACCTGGTGATTGAAACCGTGCATCTGGTAACCCAAAAACACAAATATGGTCATAAATGCATTTAACGGTCATTCTGATTTTAATGCCCGCTATAGGAGCACCCTACTACGGCCCTCTTTCACTCAGGGCCGTCCTGGGTGCTTTATGGACTGTTGACAAGTGCTGGAGGAGGAAATAGAGCCGTGCACCTGGTGATTGAAACCGTGCATCTGGTAACCCAAAAACACAAATATGGTCATAAATGCATTTTAACGGTCATTCTGATTTTAATGCCCGCTATAGGAGCACCCTACTACGGCCCTCTTTCACTCAGGGCCGTCCTGGGTGCTTTATGGACTGTTTGACAAGTGCTGGAGGAGGAAATAGAGCCGTGCACCTGGTGATTGAAACCGTGCACCTGGTGATTGAAACGTGCATCTGGTAACCCAAAAATTCAAATATGGTCCTAAATGCATTTAAGGGTCATTCTGATATTAATGCCCGCTATGGAAACACCCTACTACGGCCCTCTCTCTGTCGGGGGCGACCTGAGTGCATTATGGACACTTTGAAATTTCACGATGGATACTGATTGCTATACAAGCGGTAACCCAAAAACACAAATATGGTCATAAATGCATTTAACGGTCATTCTGATTTTAATGCCCGCTATAGGAGCACCCTACTACGGCCCTCTTTCACTCAGGGCCGTCCTGGGTGCTTTATGGACTGTTTGACAAGTGCTGGAGGAGGAATAGAGCCGTGCACCTGGTGATTGAAACCGTGCATCTGGTAACCCAAAAACACAAATATGGTCATAAATGCATTTAACGGTCATTCTGATTTTAATGCCCGCTATAGGAGCACCCTACTACGGCCCTCTTTCACTCAGGGGCCGTCCTGGGTGCTTTATGGACTGTTTGACAAGTGCTGGAGGCGGAGGAAATAGAGCCGTGCCACATGGTGATTGAAACCGTGCACCTGGTGATTGAAACGTGCATCTGGTAACCCAAAAATTCAAATTGGTCCTAAATGCATTTAAGGGTCATTCTGATATTAATGCCCGCTATGGAAACACCCTACTACGGCCCTCTCTC
>NW_022262317.1:110000-120000 GCF_002021735.2 Oncorhynchus kisutch | reverse complement strand
CAAAGGCCGGCCGATAGAGTCCCTCCCAGGTGGAAAACGAATGCAAATCAGTCAGAGGAAATTAAACTCCCTGGACAACAGAGGACAACCATGGAGACGCACCGTGAAACAAGTATGGGACTGGACTGGAGAGCTAGCCCTCACCGGGACTAAACAACCACCAATCAGTCGCCGAAGGGATTGGCACCTTCATTGGACCAGAACCATGGTCATTGATGAACCAAACCCACAAGGTAATAGCTGGGATAGAACAACTGCCGGGGCAGAGCTCAATATCCTCCCATCACCAAGCTGGGAAACGTGGCTCAAAAGTTAGGATAAATCGGACGCCGAAGGGTCTGTTCCAACCACTAAATCGGACGCCGGCGGCAAATGTCCGAATTACCATGGTTCCGAGGGGCTCACATCCCTCAAAAGTACCCAGTACTTATTTTCTATTCGGCCTGATCAGTTTGGCACCACCCCCGTCTCTCTAGGACATGGAAGTCTTGTTGTCAAAAACCAGGTTTCTGATTTCGCGCCGGTACCTGTCTGGTCGACCCACCCCCGAGTGTGTCATTGACGATCAGGCCAATTTATCGATATAATCCCGGAACCGCACAGGGTGTATGTCCGCCCCGAAATTGGGGGTAAAATTCGGTTAAACACAAAACGTGAATAAATCAGAAAGTACACATCCAATCTGGATGGGGGTTTTTTAAAACGAAAGGGCACATATAGACGAGCATTTACATTTAATTAAAACCGTTTTTGTATAAAACATTTTAATAGAAAATCGTGTTTTAAGTTTTGGGAAAAAAGTGAATGTTACAGGAAACATAGGTGCCTATGGATGCGAAATGTTTTTGATATGCTGCAATTGTTGCCCATCACGAGAGAGGGTATGAGACGAAATTTGGGACCTCTAGCCCTTCGGGAAGTATTTTTAATCATTTTTTGAAAATTACAGAAATTGGTCGGGAAAATGGCAGAGTCCACACTTTTCAAAGCCGTGCACCTGGTGATTGAAAACGTGCATCTGGTAACCCAAAAATTCAAATATGGTTCTAAATACACTTGCAGGTGTTCCAGACATCCATGCCCGCTATGGGAGCACCCTACTACGGCCCTCTATCAATGGGGGCCCGTCCTGAGTGCTTTATTTACTGTTTAAAATTTCACGATGGATACTGATTGCTATACAAGCGGTAACCCAAAAACACAAATATGGTCATAAATGCATTTAACGGTCATTCTGATTTTAATGCCCGCTATAGGAGCACCCTACTACGGCCCTCTTTCACTCAGGGCCGTCCTGGGTGCTTTATGGACTGTTTGACAAGTGCTGGAGGAGGAAATAGAGCCGTGCACCTGGTGATTGAAACCGTGCATCTGGTAACCCAAAAACACAAATATGGTCATAAATGCATTTAACGGTCATTCTGATTTTAATGCCCGCTATAGGAGCACCCTACTACGGCCCTCTTTCACTCAGGGCCGTCCTGGGTGCTTTATGGACTGTTTGACAAGTGCTGGAGGAGGAAATAGAGCCGTGCACCTGGTGATTGAAACCGTGCATCTGGTAACCCAAAAACACAAATATGGTCATAAATGCATTTAACGGTCATTCTGATTTTAATGCCCGCTATAGGAGCACCCTACTACGGCCCTCTTTCACTCAGGGCCGTCCTGGGTGCTTTATGGACTGTTTGACAAGTGCTGGAGGAGGAAATAGAGCCGTGCACCTGGTGATTGAAACCGTGCACCTGGTGATTGAAAACGTGCATCTGGTAACCCAAAAATTCAAATATGGTCCTAAATGCATTTAAGGGTCATTCTGATATTAATGCCCGCTATGGAAACACCCTACTACGGCCCTCTCTCTGTCGGGGGCGACCTGAGTGCATTATGGACACTTTGAAATTTCACGATGGATACTGATTGCTATACAAGCGGTAACCCAAAAACACAAATATGGTCATAAATGCATTTAACGGTCATTCTGATTTTAATGCCCGCTATAGGAGCACCCTACTACGGCCCTCTTTCACTCAGGGCCGTCCTGGGTGCTTTATGGACTGTTTGACAAGTGCTGGAGGAGGAAATAGAGCCGTGCACCTGGTGATTGAAACCGTGCACCTGGTGATTGAAAACGTGCATCTGGTAACCCAAAAATTCAAATATGGTCCTAAATGCATTTAAGGGTCATTCTGATATTAATGCCCGCTATGGAAACACCCTACTACGGCCCTCTCTCTGTCGGGGGCGACCTGAGTGCATTATGGACACTTTGAAATTTCACGATGGATACTGATTGCTATACAAGCGGTAACCCAAAAACACAAATATGGTCATAAATGCATTTAACGGTCATTCTGATTTTAATGCCCGCTATAGGAGCACCCTACTACGGCCCTCTTTCACTCAGGGCCGTCCTGGGTGCTTTATGGACTGTTTGACAAGTGCTGGAGGAGGAAATAGAGCCGTGCACCTGGTGATTGAAACCGTGCATCTGGTAACCCAAAAACACAAATATGGTCATAAATGCATTTAACGGTCATTCTGATTTTAATGCCCGCTATAGGAGCACCCTACTACGGCCCTCTTTCACTCAGGGCCGTCCTGGGTGCTTTATGGACTGTTTGACAAGTGCTGGAGGAGGAAATAGAGCCGTGCACCTGGTGATTGAAACCGTGCACCTGGTGATTGAAAACGTGCATCTGGTAACCCAAAAATTCAAATATGGTCCTAAATGCATTTAAGGGTCATTCTGATATTAATGCCCGCTATGGAAACACCCTACTACGGCCCTCTCTCTGTCGGGGGCGACCTGAGTGCATTATGGACACTTTGAAATTTCACGATGGATACTGATTGCTATACAAGCGGTAACCCAAAAACACAAATATGGTCATAAATGCATTTAACGGTCATTCTGATTTTAATGCCCGCTATAGGAGCACCCTACTACGGCCCTCTTTCACTCAGGGCCGTCCTGGGTGCTTTATGGACTGTTTGACAAGTGCTGGAGGAGGAAATAGAGCCGTGCACCTGGTGATTGAAACCGTGCATCTGGTAACCCAAAAACACAAATATGGTCATAAATGCATTTAACGGTCATTCTGATTTTAATGCCCGCTATAGGAGCACCCTACTACGGCCCTCTTTCACTCAGGGCCGTCCTGGGTGCTTTATGGACTGTTTGACAAGTGCTGGAGGAGGAAATAGAGCCGTGCACCTGGTGATTGAAACCGTGCATCTGGTAACCCAAAAACACAAATATGGTCATAAATGCATTTAACGGTCATTCTGATTTTAATGCCCGCTATAGGAGCACCCTACTACGGCCCTCTTTCACTCAGGGCCGTCCTGGGTGCTTTATGGACTGTTTGACAAGTGCTGGAGGAGGAAATAGAGCCGTGCACCTGGTGATTGAAACCGTGCACCTGGTGATTGAAAACGTGCATCTGGTAACCCAAAAATTCAAATATGGTCCTAAATGCATTTAAGGGTCATTCTGATATTAATGCCCGCTATGGAAACACCCTACTACGGCCCTCTCTCTGTCGGGGGCGACCTGAGTGCATTATGGACACTTTGAAATTTCACGATGGATACTGATTGCTATACAAGCGGTAACCCAAAAACACAAATATGGTCATAAATGCATTTAACGGTCATTCTGATTTTAATGCCCGCTATAGGAGCACCCTACTACGGCCCTCTTTCACTCAGGGCCGTCCTGGGTGCTTTATGGACTGTTTGACAAGTGCTGGAGGAGGAAATAGAGCCGTGCACCTGGTGATTGAAACCGTGCATCTGGTAACCCAAAAACACAAATATGGTCATAAATGCATTTAACGGTCATTCTGATTTTAATGCCCGCTATAGGAGCACCCTACTACGGCCCTCTTTCACTCAGGGCCGTCCTGGGTGCTTTATGGACTGTTTGACAAGTGCTGGAGGAGGAAATAGAGCCGTGCACCTGGTGATTGAAACCGTGCACCTGGTGATTGAAAACGTGCATCTGGTAACCCAAAAATTCAAATATGGTCCTAAATGCATTTAAGGGTCATTCTGATATTAATGCCCGCTATGGAAACACCCTACTACGGCCCTCTCTCTGTCGGGGGCGACCTGAGTGCATTATGGACACTTTGAAATTTCACGATGGATACTGATTGCTATACAAGCGGTAACCCAAAAACACAAATATGGTCATAAATGCATTTAACGGTCATTCTGATTTTAATGCCCGCTATAGGAGCACCCTACTACGGCCCTCTTTCACTCAGGGCCGTCCTGGGTGCTTTATGGACTGTTTGACAAGTGCTGGAGGAGGAAATAGAGCCGTGCACCTGGTGATTGAAACCGTGCATCTGGTAACCCAAAAACACAAATATGGTCATAAATGCATTTAACGGTCATTCTGATTTTAATGCCCGCTATAGGAGCACCCTACTACGGCCCTCTTTCACTCAGGGCCGTCCTGGGTGCTTTATGGACTGTTTGACAAGTGCTGGAGGAGGAAATAGAGCCGTGCACCTGGTGATTGAAACCGTGCATCTGGTAACCCAAAAACACAAATATGGTCATAAATGCATTTAACGGTCATTCTGATTTTAATGCCCGCTATAGGAGCACCCTACTACGGCCCTCTTTCACTCAGGGCCGTCCTGGGTGCTTTATGGACTGTTTGACAAGTGCTGGAGGAGGAAATAGAGCCGTGCACCTGGTGATTGAAACCGTGCACCTGGTGATTGAAAACGTGCATCTGGTAACCCAAAAATTCAAATATGGTCCTAAATGCATTTAAGGGTCATTCTGATATTAATGCCCGCTATGGAAACACCCTACTACGGCCCTCTCTCTGTCGGGGGCGACCTGAGTGCATTATGGACACTTTGAAATTTCACGATGGATACTGATTGCTATACAAGCGGTAACCCAAAAACACAAATATGGTCATAAATGCATTTAACGGTCATTCTGATTTTAATGCCCGCTATAGGAGCACCCTACTACGGCCCTCTTTCACTCAGGGCCGTCCTGGGTGCTTTATGGACTGTTTGACAAGTGCTGGAGGAGGAAATAGAGCCGTGCACCTGGTGATTGAAACCGTGCATCTGGTAACCCAAAAACACAAATATGGTCATAAATGCATTTAACGGTCATTCTGATTTTAATGCCCGCTATAGGAGCACCCTACTACGGCCCTCTTTCACTCAGGGCCGTCCTGGGTGCTTTATGGACTGTTTGACAAGTGCTGGAGGAGGAAATAGAGCCGTGCACCTGGTGATTGAAACCGTGCACCTGGTGATTGAAAACGTGCATCTGGTAACCCAAAAATTCAAATATGGTCCTAAATGCATTTAAGGGTCATTCTGATATTAATGCCCGCTATGGAAACACCCTACTACGGCCCTCTCTCTGTCGGGGGCGACCTGAGTGCATTATGGACACTTTGAAATTTCACGATGGATACTGATTGCTATACAAGCGGTAACCCAAAAACACAAATATGGTCATAAATGCATTTAACGGTCATTCTGATTTTAATGCCCGCTATAGGAGCACCCTACTACGGCCCTCTTTCACTCAGGGCCGTCCTGGGTGCTTTATGGACTGTTTGACAAGTGCTGGAGGAGGAAATAGAGCCGTGCACCTGGTGATTGAAACCGTGCATCTGGTAACCCAAAAACACAAATATGGTCATAAATGCATTTAACGGTCATTCTGATTTTAATGCCCGCTATAGGAGCACCCTACTACGGCCCTCTTTCACTCAGGGCCGTCCTGGGTGCTTTATGGACTGTTTGACAAGTGCTGGAGGAGGAAATAGAGCCGTGCACCTGGTGATTGAAACCGTGCATCTGGTAACCCAAAAACACAAATATGGTCATAAATGCATTTAACGGTCATTCTGATTTTAATGCCCGCTATAGGAGCACCCTACTACGGCCCTCTTTCACTCAGGGCCGTCCTGGGTGCTTTATGGACTGTTTGACAAGTGCTGGAGGAGGAAATAGAGCCGTGCACCTGGTGATTGAAACCGTGCACCTGGTGATTGAAAACGTGCATCTGGTAACCCAAAAATTCAAATATGGTCCTAAATGCATTTAAGGGTCATTCTGATATTAATGCCCGCTATGGAAACACCCTACTACGGCCCTCTCTCTGTCGGGGGCGACCTGAGTGCATTATGGACACTTTGAAATTTCACGATGGATACTGATTGCTATACAAGCGGTAACCCAAAAACACAAATATGGTCATAAATGCATTTAACGGTCATTCTGATTTTAATGCCCGCTATAGGAGCACCCTACTACGGCCCTCTTTCACTCAGGGCCGTCCTGGGTGCTTTATGGACTGTTTGACAAGTGCTGGAGGAGGAAATAGAGCCGTGCACCTGGTGATTGAAACCGTGCATCTGGTAACCCAAAAACACAAATATGGTCATAAATGCATTTAACGGTCATTCTGATTTTAATGCCCGCTATAGGAGCACCCTACTACGGCCCTCTTTCACTCAGGGCCGTCCTGGGTGCTTTATGGACTGTTTGACAAGTGCTGGAGGAGGAAATAGAGCCGTGCACCTGGTGATTGAAACCGTGCACCTGGTGATTGAAAACGTGCATCTGGTAACCCAAAAATTCAAATATGGTCCTAAATGCATTTAAGGGTCATTCTGATATTAATGCCCGCTATGGAAACACCCTACTACGGCCCTCTCTCTGTCGGGGGCGACCTGAGTGCATTATGGACACTTTGAAATTTCACGATGGATACTGATTGCTATACAAGCGGTAACCCAAAAACACAAATATGGTCATAAATGCATTTAACGGTCATTCTGATTTTAATGCCCGCTATAGGAGCACCCTACTACGGCCCTCTTTCACTCAGGGCCGTCCTGGGTGCTTTATGGACTGTTTGACAAGTGCTGAGGAGGAGGAAATAGAGCCGTGCACCTGGTGATTGAAACCGTGCATCTGGTAACCCAAAAACACAAATATGGTCATAAATGCATTTAACGGTCATTCTGATTTTAATGCCCGCTATAGGAGCACCCTACTACGGCCCTCTTTCACTCAGGGCCGTCCTGGGTGCTTTATGGACTGTTTGACAAGTGCTGGAGGAGGAAATAGAGCCGTGCACCTGGTGATTGAAACCGTGCACCTGGTGATTGAAAACGTGCATCTGGTAACCCAAAAATTCAAATATGGTCCTAAATGCATTTAAGGGTCATTCTGATATTAATGCCCGCTATGGAAACACCCTACTACGGCCCTCTCTCTGTCGGGGGCGACCTGAGTGCATTATGGACACTTTGAAATTTCACGATGGATACTGATTGCTATACAAGCGGTAACCCAAAAACACAAATATGGTCATAAATGCATTTAACGGTCATTCTGATTTTAATGCCCGCTATAGGAGCACCCTACTACGGCCCTCTTTCACTCAGGGCCGTCCTGGGTGCTTTATGGACTGTTTGACAAGTGCTGGAGGAGGAAATAGAGCCGTGCACCTGGTGATTGAAACCGTGCATCTGGTAACCCAAAAACACAAATATGGTCATAAATGCATTTAACGGTCATTCTGATTTTAATGCCCGCTATAGGAGCACCCTACTACGGCCCTCTTTCACTCAGGGCCGTCCTGGGTGCTTTATGGACTGTTTGACAAGTGCTGGAGGAGGAAATAGAGCCGTGCACCTGGTGATTGAAACCGTGCATCTGGTAACCCAAAAACACAAATATGGTCATAAATGCATTTAACGGTCATTCTGATTTTAATGCCCGCTATAGGAGCACCCTACTACGGCCCTCTTTCACTCAGGGCCGTCCTGGGTGCTTTATGGACTGTTTGACAAGTGCTGGAGGAGGAAATAGAGCCGTGCACCTGGTGATTGAAACCGTGCACCTGGTGATTGAAAACGTGCATCTGGTAACCCAAAAATTCAAATATGGTCCTAAATGCATTTAAGGGTCATTCTGATATTAATGCCCGCTATGGAAACACCCTACTACGGCCCTCTCTCTGTCGGGGGCGACCTGAGTGCATTATGGACACTTTGAAATTTCACGATGGATACTGATTGCTATACAAGCGGTAACCCAAAAACACAAATATGGTCATAAATGCATTTAACGGTCATTCTGATTTTAATGCCCGCTATAGGAGCACCCTACTACGGCCCTCTTTCACTCAGGGCCGTCCTGGGTGCTTTATGGACTGTTTGACAAGTGCTGGAGGAGGAAATAGAGCCGTGCACCTGGTGATTGAAACCGTGCATCTGGTAACCCAAAAACACAAATATGGTCATAAATGCATTTAACGGTCATTCTGATTTTAATGCCCGCTATAGGAGCACCCTACTACGGCCCTCTTTCACTCAGGGCCGTCCTGGGTGCTTTATGGACTGTTTGACAAGTGCTGGAGGAGGAAATAGAGCCGTGCACCTGGTGATTGAAACCGTGCACCTGGTGATTGAAAACGTGCATCTGGTAACCCAAAAATTCAAATATGGTCCTAAATGCATTTAAGGGTCATTCTGATATTAATGCCCGCTATGGAAACACCCTACTACGGCCCTCTCTCTGTCGGGGGCGACCTGAGTGCATTATGGACACTTTGAAATTTCACGATGGATACTGATTGCTATACAAGCGGTAACCCAAAAACACAAATATGGTCATAAATGCATTTAACGGTCATTCTGATTTTAATGCCCGCTATAGGAGCACCCTACTACGGCCCTCTTTCACTCAGGGCCGTCCTGGGTGCTTTATGGACTGTTTGACAAGTGCTGGAGGAGGAAATAGAGCCGTGCACCTGGTGATTGAAACCGTGCATCTGGTAACCCAAAAACACAAATATGGTCATAAATGCATTTAACGGTCATTCTGATTTTAATGCCCGCTATAGGAGCACCCTACTACGGCCCTCTTTCACTCAGGGCCGTCCTGGGTGCTTTATGGACTGTTTGACAAGTGCTGGAGGAGGAAATAGAGCCGTGCACCTGGTGATTGAAACCGTGCATCTGGTAACCCAAAAACACAAATATGGTCATAAATGCATTTAACGGTCATTCTGATTTTAATGCCCGCTATAGGAGCACCCTACTACGGCCCTCTTTCACTCAGGGCCGTCCTGGGTGCTTTATGGACTGTTTGACAAGTGCTGGAGGAGGAAATAGAGCCGTGCACCTGGTGATTGAAACCGTGCACCTGGTGATTGAAAACGTGCATCTGGTAACCCAAAAATTCAAATATGGTCCTAAATGCATTTAAGGGTCATTCTGATATTAATGCCCGCTATGGAAACACCCTACTACGGCCCTCTCTCTGTCGGGGGCGACCTGAGTGCATTATGGACACTTTGAAATTTCACGATGGATACTGATTGCTATACAAGCGGTAACCCAAAAACACAAATATGGTCATAAATGCATTTAACGGTCATTCTGATTTTAATGCCCGCTATAGGAGCACCCTACTACGGCCCTCTTTCACTCAGGGCCGTCCTGGGTGCTTTATGGACTGTTTGACAAGTGCTGGAGGAGGAAATAGAGCCGTGCACCTGGTGATTGAAACCGTGCACCTGGTGATTGAAAACGTGCATCTGGTAACCCAAAAATTCAAATATGGTCCTAAATGCATTTAAGGGTCATTCTGATATTAATGCCCGCTATGGAAACACCCTACTACGGCCCTCTCTCTGTCGGGGGCGACCTGAGTGCATTATGGACACTTTGAAATTTCACGATGGATACTGATTGCTATACAAGCGGTAACCCAAAAATTAAAAGATTATGAATAAGAAGACACAGAGAGGCTTAAAAAGTTAAACTCTCTCTCATGGGATGAAGGGACATACAGGCCTAAAGGCCAAACACCCCTAACCAGGTTATATGCCTCTATCTGGGCATCAGAGGTCACAAACAGGCCTCAAGGCCTTATTTGACCTAACCGGTAAAATGACTTTTTCTGGGAATGAGAGGACACAGAGAGGC
>NW_022262317.1:85000-97500 GCF_002021735.2 Oncorhynchus kisutch | reverse complement strand
TCTGATTTTAATGCCCGCTATAGGAGCACCCTACTACGGCCCTCTTTCACTCAGGGCCGTCCTGGGTGCTTTATGGACTGTTTGACAAGTGCTGGAGGAGGAAATAGAGCCGTGCACCTGGTGATTGAAACCGTGCACCTGGTGATTGAAAACGTGCATCTGGTAACCCAAAAATTCAAATATGGTCCTAAATGCATTTAAGGGTCATTCTGATATTAATGCCCGCTATGGAAACACCCTACTACGGCCCTCTCTCTGTCGGGGGCGACCTGAGTGCATTATGGACACTTTGAAATTTCACGATGGATACTGATTGCTATACAAGCGGTAACCCAAAAACACAAATATGGTCATAAATGCATTTAACGGTCATTCTGATTTTAATGCCCGCTATAGGAGCACCCTACTACGGCCCTCTTTCACTCAGGGCCGTCCTGGGTGCTTTATGGACTGTTTGACAAGTGCTGGAGGAGGAAATAGAGCCGTGCACCTGGTGATTGAAACCGTGCATCTGGTAACCCAAAAACACAAATATGGTCATAAATGCATTTAACGGTCATTCTGATTTTAATGCCCGCTATAGGAGCACCCTACTACGGCCCTCTTTCACTCAGGGCCGTCCTGGGTGCTTTATGGACTGTTTGACAAGTGCTGGAGGAGGAAATAGAGCCGTGCACCTGGTGATTGAAACCGTGCACCTGGTGATTGAAAACGTGCATCTGGTAACCCAAAAATTCAAATATGGTCCTAAATGCATTTAAGGGTCATTCTGATATTAATGCCCGCTATGGAAACACCCTACTACGGCCCTCTCTCTGTCGGGGGCGACCTGAGTGCATTATGGACACTTTGAAATTTCACGATGGATACTGATTGCTATACAAGCGGTAACCCAAAAACACAAATATGGTCATAAATGCATTTAACGGTCATTCTGATTTTAATGCCCGCTATAGGAGCACCCTACTACGGCCCTCTTTCACTCAGGGCCGTCCTGGGTGCTTTATGGACTGTTTGACAAGTGCTGGAGGAGGAAATAGAGCCGTGCACCTGGTGATTGAAACCGTGCACCTGGTGATTGAAAACGTGCATCTGGTAACCCAAAAATTCAAATATGGTCCTAAATGCATTTAAGGGTCATTCTGATATTAATGCCCGCTATGGAAACACCCTACTACGGCCCTCTCTCTGTCGGGGGCGACCTGAGTGCATTATGGACACTTTGAAATTTCACGATGGATACTGATTGCTATACAAGCGGTAACCCAAAAACACAAATATGGTCATAAATGCATTTAACGGTCATTCTGATTTTAATGCCCGCTATAGGAGCACCCTACTACGGCCCTCTTTCACTCAGGGCCGTCCTGGGTGCTTTATGGACTGTTTGACAAGTGCTGGAGGAGGAAATAGAGCCGTGCACCTGGTGATTGAAACCGTGCACCTGGTGATTGAAAACGTGCATCTGGTAACCCAAAAATTCAAATATGGTCCTAAATGCATTTAAGGGTCATTCTGATATTAATGCCCGCTATGGAAACACCCTACTACGGCCCTCTCTCTGTCGGGGGCGACCTGAGTGCATTATGGACACTTTGAAATTTCACGATGGATACTGATTGCTATACAAGCGGTAACCCAAAAACACAAATATGGTCATAAATGCATTTAACGGTCATTCTGATTTTAATGCCCGCTATAGGAGCACCCTACTACGGCCCTCTTTCACTCAGGGCCGTCCTGGGTGCTTTATGGACTGTTTGACAAGTGCTGGAGGAGGAAATAGAGCCGTGCACCTGGTGATTGAAACCGTGCATCTGGTAACCCAAAAACACAAATATGGTCATAAATGCATTTAACGGTCATTCTGATTTTAATGCCCGCTATAGGAGCACCCTACTACGGCCCTCTTTCACTCAGGGCCGTCCTGGGTGCTTTATGGACTGTTTGACAAGTGCTGGAGGAGGAAATAGAGCCGTGCACCTGGTGATTGAAACCGTGCATCTGGTAACCCAAAAACACAAATATGGTCATAAATGCATTTAACGGTCATTCTGATTTTAATGCCCGCTATAGGAGCACCCTACTACGGCCCTCTTTCACTCAGGGCCGTCCTGGGTGCTTTATGGACTGTTTGACAAGTGCTGGAGGAGGAAATAGAGCCGTGCACCTGGTGATTGAAACCGTGCACCTGGTGATTGAAAACGTGCATCTGGTAACCCAAAAATTCAAATATGGTCCTAAATGCATTTAAGGGTCATTCTGATATTAATGCCCGCTATGGAAACACCCTACTACGGCCCTCTCTCTGTCGGGGGCGACCTGAGTGCATTATGGACACTTTGAAATTTCACGATGGATACTGATTGCTATACAAGCGGTAACCCAAAAACACAAATATGGTCATAAATGCATTTAACGGTCATTCTGATTTTAATGCCCGCTATAGGAGCACCCTACTACGGCCCTCTTTCACTCAGGGCCGTCCTGGGTGCTTTATGGACTGTTTGACAAGTGCTGGAGGAGGAAATAGAGCCGTGCACCTGGTGATTGAAACCGTGCATCTGGTAACCCAAAAACACAAATATGGTCATAAATGCATTTAACGGTCATTCTGATTTTAATGCCCGCTATAGGAGCACCCTACTACGGCCCTCTTTCACTCAGGGCCGTCCTGGGTGCTTTATGGACTGTTTGACAAGTGCTGGAGGAGGAAATAGAGCCGTGCACCTGGTGATTGAAACCGTGCATCTGGTAACCCAAAAACACAAATATGGTCATAAATGCATTTAACGGTCATTCTGATTTTAATGCCCGCTATAGGAGCACCCTACTACGGCCCTCTTTCACTCAGGGCCGTCCTGGGTGCTTTATGGACTGTTTGACAAGTGCTGGAGGAGGAAATAGAGCCGTGCACCTGGTGATTGAAACCGTGCACCTGGTGATTGAAAACGTGCATCTGGTAACCCAAAAATTCAAATATGGTCCTAAATGCATTTAAGGGTCATTCTGATATTAATGCCCGCTATGGAAACACCCTACTACGGCCCTCTCTCTGTCGGGGGCGACCTGAGTGCATTATGGACACTTTGAAATTTCACGATGGATACTGATTGCTATACAAGCGGTAACCCAAAAACACAAATATGGTCATAAATGCATTTAACGGTCATTCTGATTTTAATGCCCGCTATAGGAGCACCCTACTACGGCCCTCTTTCACTCAGGGCCGTCCTGGGTGCTTTATGGACTGTTTGACAAGTGCTGGAGGAGGAAATAGAGCCGTGCACCTGGTGATTGAAACCGTGCACCTGGTGATTGAAAACGTGCATCTGGTAACCCAAAAATTCAAATATGGTCCTAAATGCATTTAAGGGTCATTCTGATATTAATGCCCGCTATGGAAACACCCTACTACGGCCCTCTCTCTGTCGGGGGCGACCTGAGTGCATTATGGACACTTTGAAATTTCACGATGGATACTGATTGCTATACAAGCGGTAACCCAAAAACACAAATATGGTCATAAATGCATTTAACGGTCATTCTGATTTTAATGCCCGCTATAGGAGCACCCTACTACGGCCCTCTTTCACTCAGGGCCGTCCTGGGTGCTTTATGGACTGTTTGACAAGTGCTGGAGGAGGAAATAGAGCCGTGCACCTGGTGATTGAAACCGTGCATCTGGTAACCCAAAAACACAAATATGGTCATAAATGCATTTAACGGTCATTCTGATTTTAATGCCCGCTATAGGAGCACCCTACTACGGCCCTCTTTCACTCAGGGCCGTCCTGGGTGCTTTATGGACTGTTTGACAAGTGCTGGAGGAGGAAATAGAGCCGTGCACCTGGTGATTGAAACCGTGCACCTGGTGATTGAAAACGTGCATCTGGTAACCCAAAAATTCAAATATGGTCCTAAATGCATTTAAGGGTCATTCTGATATTAATGCCCGCTATGGAAACACCCTACTACGGCCCTCTCTCTGTCGGGGGCGACCTGAGTGCATTATGGACACTTTGAAATTTCACGATGGATACTGATTGCTATACAAGCGGTAACCCAAAAACACAAATATGGTCATAAATGCATTTAACGGTCATTCTGATTTTAATGCCCGCTATAGGAGCACCCTACTACGGCCCTCTTTCACTCAGGGCCGTCCTGGGTGCTTTATGGACTGTTTGACAAGTGCTGGAGGAGGAAATAGAGCCGTGCACCTGGTGATTGAAACCGTGCATCTGGTAACCCAAAAACACAAATATGGTCATAAATGCATTTAACGGTCATTCTGATTTTAATGCCCGCTATAGGAGCACCCTACTACGGCCCTCTTTCACTCAGGGCCGTCCTGGGTGCTTTATGGACTGTTTGACAAGTGCTGGAGGAGGAAATAGAGCCGTGCACCTGGTGATTGAAACCGTGCACCTGGTGATTGAAAACGTGCATCTGGTAACCCAAAAATTCAAATATGGTCCTAAATGCATTTAAGGGTCATTCTGATATTAATGCCCGCTATGGAAACACCCTACTACGGCCCTCTCTCTGTCGGGGGCGACCTGAGTGCATTATGGACACTTTGAAATTTCACGATGGATACTGATTGCTATACAAGCGGTAACCCAAAAACACAAATATGGTCATAAATGCATTTAACGGTCATTCTGATTTTAATGCCCGCTATAGGAGCACCCTACTACGGCCCTCTTTCACTCAGGGCCGTCCTGGGTGCTTTATGGACTGTTTGACAAGTGCTGGAGGAGGAAATAGAGCCGTGCACCTGGTGATTGAAACCGTGCATCTGGTAACCCAAAACACAAATATGGTCATAAATGCATTTAACGGTCATTCTGATTTTAATGCCCGCTATAGGAGCACCCTACTACGGCCCTCTTTCACTCAGGGCCGTCCTGGGTGCTTTATGGACTGTTTGACAAGTGCTGGAGGAGGAAATAGAGCCGTGCACCTGGTGATTGAAACCGTGCACCTGGTGATTGAAAACGTGCATCTGGTAACCCAAAAATTCAAATATGGTCCTAAATGCATTTAAGGGTCATTCTGATATTAATGCCCGCTATGGAAACACCCTACTACGGCCCTCTCTCTGTCGGGGGCGACCTGAGTGCATTATGGACACTTTGAAATTTCACGATGGATACTGATTGCTATACAAGCGGTAACCCAAAAACACAAATATGGTCATAAATGCATTTAACGGTCATTCTGATTTTAATGCCCGCTATAGGAGCACCCTACTACGGCCCTCTTTCACTCAGGGCCGTCCTGGGTGCTTTATGGACTGTTTGACAAGTGCTGGAGGAGGAAATAGAGCCGTGCACCTGGTGATTGAAACCGTGCATCTGGTAACCCAAAAACACAAATATGGTCATAAATGCATTTAACGGTCATTCTGATTTTAATGCCCGCTATAGGAGCACCCTACTACGGCCCTCTTTCACTCAGGGCCGTCCTGGGTGCTTTATGGACTGTTTGACAAGTGCTGGAGGAGGAAATAGAGCCGTGCACCTGGTGATTGAAACCGTGCACCTGGTGATTGAAAACGTGCATCTGGTAACCCAAAAATTCAAATATGGTCCTAAATGCATTTAAGGGTCATTCTGATATTAATGCCCGCTATGGAAACACCCTACTACGGCCCTCTCTCTGTCGGGGGCGACCTGAGTGCATTATGGACACTTTGAAATTTCACGATGGATACTGATTGCTATACAAGCGGTAACCCAAAAACACAAATATGGTCATAAATGCATTTAACGGTCATTCTGATTTTAATGCCCGCTATAGGAGCACCCTACTACGGCCCTCTTTCACTCAGGGCCGTCCTGGGTGCTTTATGGACTGTTTGACAAGTGCTGGAGGAGGAAATAGAGCCGTGCACCTGGTGATTGAAACCGTGCATCTGGTAACCCAAAAACACAAATATGGTCATAAATGCATTTAACGGTCATTCTGATTTTAATGCCCGCTATAGGAGCACCCTACTACGGCCCTCTTTCACTCAGGGCCGTCCTGGGTGCTTTATGGACTGTTTGACAAGTGCTGGAGGAGGAAATAGAGCCGTGCACCTGGTGATTGAAACCGTGCACCTGGTGATTGAAAACGTGCATCTGGTAACCCAAAAATTCAAATATGGTCCTAAATGCATTTAAGGGTCATTCTGATATTAATGCCCGCTATGGAAACACCCTACTACGGCCCTCTCTCTGTCGGGGGCGACCTGAGTGCATTATGGACACTTTGAAATTTCACGATGGATACTGATTGCTATACAAGCGGTAACCCAAAAACACAAATATGGTCATAAATGCATTTAACGGTCATTCTGATTTTAATGCCCGCTATAGGAGCACCCTACTACGGCCCTCTTTCACTCAGGGCCGTCCTGGGTGCTTTATGGACTGTTTGACAAGTGCTGGAGGAGGAAATAGAGCCGTGCACCTGGTGATTGAAACCGTGCATCTGGTAACCCAAAAACACAAATATGGTCATAAATGCATTTAACGGTCATTCTGATTTTAATGCCCGCTATAGGAGCACCCTACTACGGCCCTCTTTCACTCAGGGCCGTCCTGGGTGCTTTATGGACTGTTTGACAAGTGCTGGAGGAGGAAATAGAGCCGTGCACCTGGTGATTGAAACCGTGCACCTGGTGATTGAAAACGTGCATCTGGTAACCCAAAAATTCAAATATGGTCCTAAATGCATTTAAGGGTCATTCTGATATTAATGCCCGCTATGGAAACACCCTACTACGGCCCTCTCTCTGTCGGGGGCGACCTGAGTGCATTATGGACACTTTGAAATTTCACGATGGATACTGATTGCTATACAAGCGGTAACCCAAAAACACAAATATGGTCATAAATGCATTTAACGGTCATTCTGATTTTAATGCCCGCTATAGGAGCACCCTACTACGGCCCTCTTTCACTCAGGGCCGTCCTGGGTGCTTTATGGACTGTTTGACAAGTGCTGGAGGAGGAAATAGAGCCGTGCACCTGGTGATTGAAACCGTGCATCTGGTAACCCAAAAACACAAATATGGTCATAAATGCATTTAACGGTCATTCTGATTTTAATGCCCGCTATAGGAGCACCCTACTACGGCCCTCTTTCACTCAGGGCCGTCCTGGGTGCTTTATGGACTGTTTGACAAGTGCTGGAGGAGGAAATAGAGCCGTGCACCTGGTGATTGAAACCGTGCATCTGGTAACCCAAAAACACAAATATGGTCATAAATGCATTTAACGGTCATTCTGATTTTAATGCCCGCTATAGGAGCACCCTACTACGGCCCTCTTTCACTCAGGGCCGTCCTGGGTGCTTTATGGACTGTTTGACAAGTGCTGGAGGAGGAAATAGAGCCGTGCACCTGGTGATTGAAACCGTGCATCTGGTAACCCAAAAACACAAATATGGTCATAAATGCATTTAACGGTCATTCTGATTTTAATGCCCGCTATAGGAGCACCCTACTACGGCCCTCTTTCACTCAGGGCCGTCCTGGGTGCTTTATGGACTGTTTGACAAGTGCTGGAGGAGGAAATAGAGCCGTGCACCTGGTGATTGAAACCGTGCACCTGGTGATTGAAAACGTGCATCTGGTAACCCAAAAATTCAAATATGGTCCTAAATGCATTTAAGGGTCATTCTGATATTAATGCCCGCTATGGAAACACCCTACTACGGCCCTCTCTCTGTCGGGGGCGACCTGAGTGCATTATGGACACTTTGAAATTTCACGATGGATACTGATTGCTATACAAGCGGTAACCCAAAAACACAAATATGGTCATAAATGCATTTAACGGTCATTCTGATTTTAATGCCCGCTATAGGAGCACCCTACTACGGCCCTCTTTCACTCAGGGCCGTCCTGGGTGCTTTATGGACTGTTTGACAAGTGCTGGAGGAGGAAATAGAGCCGTGCACCTGGTGATTGAAACCGTGCATCTGGTAACCCAAAAACACAAATATGGTCATAAATGCATTTAACGGTCATTCTGATTTTAATGCCCGCTATAGGAGCACCCTACTACGGCCCTCTTTCACTCAGGGCCGTCCTGGGTGCTTTATGGACTGTTTGACAAGTGCTGGAGGAGGAAATAGAGCCGTGCACCTGGTGATTGAAACCGTGCACCTGGTGATTGAAAACGTGCATCTGGTAACCCAAAAATTCAAATATGGTCCTAAATGCATTTAAGGGTCATTCTGATATTAATGCCCGCTATGGAAACACCCTACTACGGCCCTCTCTCTGTCGGGGGCGACCTGAGTGCATTATGGACACTTTGAAATTTCACGATGGATACTGATTGCTATACAAGCGGTAACCCAAAAACACAAATATGGTCATAAATGCATTTAACGGTCATTCTGATTTTAATGCCCGCTATAGGAGCACCCTACTACGGCCCTCTTTCACTCAGGGCCGTCCTGGGTGCTTTATGGACTGTTTGACAAGTGCTGGAGGAGGAAATAGAGCCGTGCACCTGGTGATTGAAACCGTGCATCTGGTAACCCAAAAACACAAATATGGTCATAAATGCATTTAACGGTCATTCTGATTTTAATGCCCGCTATAGGAGCACCCTACTACGGCCCTCTTTCACTCAGGGCCGTCCTGGGTGCTTTATGGACTGTTTGACAAGTGCTGGAGGAGGAAATAGAGCCGTGCACCTGGTGATTGAAACCGTGCACCTGGTGATTGAAAACGTGCATCTGGTAACCCAAAAATTCAAATATGGTCCTAAATGCATTTAAGGGTCATTCTGATATTAATGCCCGCTATGGAAACACCCTACTACGGCCCTCTCTCTGTCGGGGGCGACCTGAGTGCATTATGGACACTTTGAAATTTCACGATGGATACTGATTGCTATACAAGCGGTAACCCAAAAACACAAATATGGTCATAAATGCATTTAACGGTCATTCTGATTTTAATGCCCGCTATAGGAGCACCCTACTACGGCCCTCTTTCACTCAGGGCCGTCCTGGGTGCTTTATGGACTGTTTGACAAGTGCTGGAGGAGGAAATAGAGCCGTGCACCTGGTGATTGAAACCGTGCATCTGGTAACCCAAAAACACAAATATGGTCATAAATGCATTTAACGGTCATTCTGATTTTAATGCCCGCTATAGGAGCACCCTACTACGGCCCTCTTTCACTCAGGGCCGTCCTGGGTGCTTTATGGACTGTTTGACAAGTGCTGGAGGAGGAAATAGAGCCGTGCACCTGGTGATTGAAACCGTGCATCTGGTAACCCAAAAACACAAATATGGTCATAAATGCATTTAACGGTCATTCTGATTTTAATGCCCGCTATAGGAGCACCCTACTACGGCCCTCTTTCACTCAGGGCCGTCCTGGGTGCTTTATGGACTGTTTGACAAGTGCTGGAGGAGGAAATAGAGCCGTGCACCTGGTGATTGAAACCGTGCACCTGGTGATTGAAAACGTGCATCTGGTAACCCAAAAATTCAAATATGGTCCTAAATGCATTTAAGGGTCATTCTGATATTAATGCCCGCTATGGAAACACCCTACTACGGCCCTCTCTCTGTCGGGGGCGACCTGAGTGCATTATGGACACTTTGAAATTTCACGATGGATACTGATTGCTATACAAGCGGTAACCCAAAAACACAAATATGGTCATAAATGCATTTAACGGTCATTCTGATTTTAATGCCCGCTATAGGAGCACCCTACTACGGCCCTCTTTCACTCAGGGCCGTCCTGGGTGCTTTATGGACTGTTTGACAAGTGCTGGAGGAGGAAATAGAGCCGTGCACCTGGTGATTGAAACCGTGCATCTGGTAACCCAAAAACACAAATATGGTCATAAATGCATTTAACGGTCATTCTGATTTTAATGCCCGCTATAGGAGCACCCTACTACGGCCCTCTTTCACTCAGGGCCGTCCTGGGTGCTTTATGGACTGTTTGACAAGTGCTGGAGGAGGAAATAGAGCCGTGCACCTGGTGATTGAAACCGTGCACCTGGTGATTGAAAACGTGCATCTGGTAACCCAAAAATTCAAATATGGTCCTAAATGCATTTAAGGGTCATTCTGATATTAATGCCCGCTATGGAAACACCCTACTACGGCCCTCTCTCTGTCGGGGGCGACCTGAGTGCATTATGGACACTTTGAAATTTCACGATGGATACTGATTGCTATACAAGCGGTAACCCAAAAACACAAATATGGTCATAAATGCATTTAACGGTCATTCTGATTTTAATGCCCGCTATAGGAGCACCCTACTACGGCCCTCTTTCACTCAGGGCCGTCCTGGGTGCTTTATGGACTGTTTGACAAGTGCTGGAGGAGGAAATAGAGCCGTGCACCTGGTGATTGAAACCGTGCATCTGGTAACCCAAAAACACAAATATGGTCATAAATGCATTTAACGGTCATTCTGATTTTAATGCCCGCTATAGGAGCACCCTACTACGGCCCTCTTTCACTCAGGGCCGTCCTGGGTGCTTTATGGACTGTTTGACAAGTGCTGGAGGAGGAAATAGAGCCGTGCACCTGGTGATTGAAACCGTGCATCTGGTAACCCAAAAACACAAATATGGTCATAAATGCATTTAACGGTCATTCTGATTTTAATGCCCGCTATAGGAGCACCCTACTACGGCCCTCTTTCACTCAGGGCCGTCCTGGGTGCTTTATGGACTGTTTGACAAGTGCTGGAGGAGGAAATAGAGCCGTGCACCTGGTGATTGAAACCGTGCACCTGGTGATTGAAAACGTGCATCTGGTAACCCAAAAATTCAAATATGGTCCTAAATGCATTTAAGGGTCATTCTGATATTAATGCCCGCTATGGAAACACCCTACTACGGCCCTCTCTCTGTCGGGGGCGACCTGAGTGCATTATGGACACTTTGAAATTTCACGATGGATACTGATTGCTATACAAGCGGTAACCCAAAAACACAAATATGGTCATAAATGCATTTAACGGTCATTCTGATTTTAATGCCCGCTATAGGAGCACCCTACTACGGCCCTCTTTCACTCAGGGCCGTCCTGGGTGCTTTATGGACTGTTTGACAAGTGCTGGAGGAGGAAATAGAGCCGTGCACCTGGTGATTGAAACCGTGCACCTGGTGATTGAAAACGTGCATCTGGTAACCCAAAAATTCAAATATGGTCCTAAATGCATTTAAGGGTCATTCTGATATTAATGCCCGCTATGGAAACACCCTACTACGGCCCTCTCTCTGTCGGGGGCGACCTGAGTGCATTATGGACACTTTGAAATTTCACGATGGATACTGATTGCTATACAAGCGGTAACCCAAAAATTAAAAGATTATGAATAAGAAGACACAGAGAGGCTTAAAAAGTTAAACTCTCTCTCATGGGATGAAGGGACATACAGGCCTAAAGGCCAAACACCCCTAACCAGGTTATATGCCTCTATCTGGGCATCAGAGGTCACAAACAGGCCTCAAGGCCTTATTTGACCTAACCGGTAAAATGACTTTTTCTGGGAATGAGAGGACACAGAGAGGCTTAAAAGGCTAAACTCTCTCTCATGGGATGAAGGGACATACAGGCCTAAAGGCCAAACACCCCTAACCAGGTTATATGCCTCTATCTGGGCATCAGAGGTCACAAACAGGCCTCAAGGCCTTATTTGACCTAACCGGTAAAATGACTTTTTCTGGGAATGAGAGGACACAGAGAGGCTTAAAAGGCTAAACTCTCTCTCATGGGATGAAGGGACATACAAGCCTAAAGGCCAAACACCACTAACCAGGTTATATGCCTCTATCTGGCCTCAAAACCTTATTTGACCTTTGTTGGACGCCATCTTGGGCTATATGCTGAAACACCAAAACGTGAATAAATCAAAAAGTACAAGTCCAATCTGGATGGGGTTTTTTTTTAACTAAAGGGCACACATAGACGATAATGTACATGTAATTAAAACCATTTTTGTATAAAAAATTTGAATAGAAAATCGTGTTTTAAGTTTTTGGAAAATAGTGAATGTTACAGGAAACATAGGTGCCTGTTAGGGCAATTTGTTTTTGACATGCTCTACTTGTTGCCCATTGAGAGAGAGGGTATGAGACGAAATTTGGGACCTCTAGCCCCTCGGGAAGTATTTTTAATCATTTTATGAAAATTACCGATTTTGGCATTAAAACATAAATAGACGTGCAACTGGTAACCTAAAAATAATATCCTAATTTAAAGTAGTCACCTCGTAAGGTGGTTCAAGGTAGGCACCTGGTAACCTAAAAATAAAAAGACTGTCCTAAATGCACTTGTCGGTCATTCTGATATTAATACCCACTATGGGACTATGATAGTGGGCATCTATCCATGGCCCTCTATCCATGGGCGCCCGTCCTGAGTGCTTTATGGACTGTTTAAACTATTCTGATGGATACACATTGTTGTGCACCTGGTGATTGAAAACGTGCATCTGGTAACCCAAAAT